>NW_028157966.1:0-30776 GCF_964263955.1 Coregonus lavaretus | reverse complement strand
AGAGAGAGAGAGAGAGAGAGAGAGAGAGAGAGAGAGAGAGAGAGACACCGGGAAAGACAGACACAGGGAGAGGGGTCACATTGGGGTTGGATATTTTCTAACAGAGCATTTCACTACAAATAATATTTGATTGCCGAATACGGTCGATAAATATATCTGATAAGGAATTTATCATGAGGAAAAGTAAATGTGGACAGTTATTCTAACATCTTCAAAGTGCACGTCAGAATTCGGTAAGATGGACCGCACATCGTTGCATCCTCGACTTGCATGTTCTGTTAAAATGAATTACCGTAATCTAAATGTGATTTCTGTCATTCTGAGCACCGTGGGTGGACGCCCTAAGGAAGTTACGCCCACAATGCATATGGGTCTGGTCAATTTCTCAAATGTCCGGTCAATTAAAATGCTGCCGGTCAAATGTCCGGCGCCACATTTTCCTAACGGGAACCCTGGACGGGCCACCATTTTCCTAACGGGAAACCCTGGACGGGCCACCATTTTCCTAACGGGAAACCCTGGACGGGCCACCATTTTCCTAACGGGAAACCCTGGACGGGCCACCATTTTCCTAACGGGAAACCCTGGACTGGCCACCATTTTCCTAACGGGAAACCCTGGACGGGCCACCATTTTCCTAACGGGAAACCCTGGACGGGCCAACCATTTTCCTAACGGGAAACCCTGGACGGGCCACCATTTTCCTAACGGGAAACCCTGGACGGGCCACCATTTTCCTAACGGGAAACCCTGGACGGGCCACCATTTTCCTAACGGGAAACCCTGGTGTGTGTCCATCCAACCTACCTCTGTCTGTACGGCTGTGGTCTCCATCTGTTTCTGTTTGAGCGCCAACATGACCTGGTCCCTCTCCTGCTGGAAGGCCACAGCTTTCTCCTGCATGGACCTCAGCTCATTCAGGAGTTGGTTCAGCTCCCCAGACTTTTGACTGTTGCCCTGGGAAACATATAAATAAAATCAATCAATCAATCAGCTGGTTCTGCTTCCCGGGCCTTCTGACTGTTGCAATGGGACACCGCAATGGAACGGTCAGGTAAAAAAATATAAATATTGTCACATACACCGGATAGGTGCAGTGAAATGTGTTGTTTTACAGGGTCATGCAAATTATCAGTTTGTGAAACAGCAATGGAAGGGTCAGGAAAGAATACAACCATTTTGATCTGTTTGTGAAACAGCAATGGAAGGGTCAGGAAAGAATACAACCATTTTGATCCGTTTGTGAAAAGATTCAACCGAGTGTTTCTCAATTTATTTAAACTATTTAAGAGCCTATTTTACTGTGATCGCATTTCTCTGTCCTCCTCAACTAGATCTGTTATCTATTCCTAAATAAAGGATGTGAGTTATGGCATTACAAGTCTCAAATTATCATTATTCCCAGAAAAATAGTTAGTTAGTAGTTTACATTAACTGATGTTGCACAGTACAAACATCCTAACCTGTTCTCTGTCCTTGAGCATCTTCTCCATGGCGGCAGCCTTCTCCGACATGGCGCTCCTCTCGAACTCCTTCTCCCTCATGAGGAGGGACACCTGCATGTTGGTCTCCTGCAGGGCTCTGAACTCTGACTCCTTCTCCCTGCTCCGCTGGGCCACAGCCTCGTTCTCATCCTTCAACACAATACAGTAACTTTATTGTCCAGGTTTCAGCCAACAACGGAAATGTATCTTCCCTCCAGACAGCACACATACATTTGAGACAAGCACAGGGTCAACCTGCAGTGCAGAAGCCGGTGGATGGAGAGCATGTTGTGGGGTTAAGGGCCTTGCTCAAGAACCCAATGATAGAGAAATGTATTTAGGATGTGAACTTAGCAGCCCTCCAGTTGCCAGATCAATTTCCCCCTTTTTTTTTTAGCACAGGATTCGAACTGGCTACCTTTCGGCTACAGGTTTAACTCCTTAGCCGCTGGGCTACCTACCTTTAGCTTCCTGGTATCCATCTCCAGGATAAGGGCTCGCTCCTTCAGGTTGGTCACGGCCTGTTTTAACACCTCGTTGTCGCTTTCACGGTTCCTCAGGCTCTCACTCACCTGGAGAAATGAACAGATGCACAGATTGAATGCCTGCTTGAACGTCCTGTTTTGCACCTATGTGGACACTCAAAATGGCTGCCAGTCCACACTGTCATGAATCTCCTGGCTGAGGCTCAAAGGCCTAAGATCAGCTTTGGCAAATGGCTGACAACAACCAGACCCTCTTACCCACAGAAGATGGGAGGGGGGGGGGGGCTGTGCTGGTTTTGACACCTTAACACTCTGCCATAAATTAGAGAGGGGGAGAATCTATCTCTGGCCCTCTAGTATGGTGAAAGGAATGTGCTTTGTCCCCCAGAATACTTTTGCCGCCAAAACGTTTAAGTCCAAAAAGTAAACACTGGAACAATATTCCTAACATCCGAATGTTTGGAATGGCCAGTGGGGATCTAAAGACTAATCATGTCATATTGTTTATTATTTTGTGATGTCATTAAAAATGTTAAAACAATAATACTGTAATTTGGAAAGTATACACATTTTATCTGTCAAGTTTACATCCAATATGTTGTGTATACAATATGGAGAATTACAAAAGTATTTTTGTTAAGATAGGAATGTGATTTTAGTTTTCTAAGGAGATCATAGGTTTTCATATAAGCTATGCGACGGTGACTAGACATGCCCCCCTCCGAGTGAGCTCAGAGTCCGTGTCAGCAAGTAGGAACGCCCCTTTCACCAGAGTGCATAAAAAGCCTTGGTAACGAAATTTACATTAGACCAGAAAGTGGTGTGGAGCTGTGGCTACACGGCTTAAAAATGGTTAGACCAGAAAGACCATAAAGCGTGGAGACGGTAGTCCACACGTTTGAAACGGTTAGAACTTTGAATCCCAACACGAGGTGAAGATGATAAACCCACTAGACCAGAACGTTGCCAGCTGGGCGTGTAAAGCGTTCTAGAACTTTGACTAAAGACACGAGGTGGGAAGGAGAAAATCCCATCTCAGACAATCACCGAATATCTGCTCTGCGTACACTCCACTACATTTACATTCACATTTTTAAGTCATTTAGCAGACGCTCTTATCCAGAGCGACTTACAGTTAAGTGAGTGCATACATTTTTCATACTGCCCCCCCCCCCCCCCGTGGGAAATCGAACCCACAACCCTTGCGTTGCAAACGCCATGCTCTACCAACTGAGTTACACGGGGCCAGAACAAAGAAGGAGGACATTGTGACCTCTGGTGGACAATCAGAGCCTCACAAGTGAGCTGAGCGAAGACCCAGCTAAAACCATCCTTTCCCAAGAGGGCTTGGGTCTACTGAGGTTGACGAGCGGCAAACACGTAAATACATTCGTTGGTTTCTTACTCCGAATGGGCGGTGGTTAGGGTGCTAAGTATTACGATTACTTTGAGGGCTTCCAAATGTCTCAACAATAAGACTCTCTCAATTTGTCTCTCCCTATTGACCCCTCCCTCTTTTGATAACCAAGCAGTCATGCTGCTGTTAGTCCACTAGGGACTTTTTCTCATGTATTATGTATATATTCTGTGTTATTATTTATTTAGTTAGCTAGTAAATAAATAATTAAGCCAGTTTGTGTAGTGTTGAATCATAAGTAAAGCTGGGGTTTGTGCAGATCCAAGAAGTCTACGACCGTTCAGAATGACGACTGATAAGAGGTAATGACTGATAACGTTGACTGTTTTATACATATTGATAGGTAAAGACCTTTTAGAGTTTAATTCAGGAGATGATAAATCTATAAACAACTTATTCCGTGGTGCCCCAAATCCTAATGAGTTAATTGTTACATGATTAATTTAATAAGAGTAACAATTAAACATAGTTAGTTGATTCGATAAATAACAGTCATCATATTAATGAAAGTCACGTCACGACAACCCATTATGACATAATTGACCTGAATTGACAGTTGTACTCATTCTAATGAAGGGGTCATTACTCACTTGATTCAGTTGCAATTGAAGCTTTGTTTAATAAGATTTTTTTTTTTTTTAAGTTACATGTCTTAATAGCGCACCCGCTGTGCCTTCCTCACACACACACACACACACACACACACACACACACCTGGTTGAGTTGATCTCCTTTAGTCTTGATGAGCAGGTCTTTCTCCCTGACAGAGCGCTGCAGAGCGTCCAGTCTCTCTCTGACCTGTCTGGCCTCGTCGGCCTGGCCGCGCTGCTCGCTCTCTGACGCCTGGGCTGAGTTAGACAGGCGGTGGTTGTTCTCTTGCAGGGTCCTGATCATAGTCTCCCTCTCAGACAGGAGGGCTCTCAGAGACTCCAGCTCCTGTCTCAGTCCTTCCTGGTTCCCTGGAGGTGGTGCTGCCCCCTGGTGTCTGGGAGGTTCTACTGCAGCAGGAAGCTGGGCAGCAGACAGCGTGGTGACTTCAGGACTCTGCGCCACACTGTCCAGTTTCCCCAGGAGGACATCTTTAGTGCTGCTCAGCTGGCTGATGGTCTGTTGGACGTTGGCTAGCTCATGACTGAGACTCCCCAGCTTCTTCTCCTTCTGCTCATAGCTGTGGATCAGACGGCTGTAGTCCACGGAGAGATTGGAGGTGCAGTCGTTGTCTGCATCCACCTAGGATTAGAGCAAAAACAGTCCCTTATTCATCCCAATAAGGCTTCGGAATGACAATCACTAGTAGGTCCAGCGGGCTGGACACTTCACATTGGGTTGTGATATAATACGATGCCATCACCCCCATTGGCCAACCCCCCCAAAAAAAACTAAACAGAAAACTCAGCTAAAACATGACAAAAGATAATGTTGGTGAAAGACATCCTTTCTGGTGGAGGAGAAGAACAGGTGTTTGTCTGTCTGCGGCGCACGCACGTTGGAGCAGTCGCCGACTGATGAGGAACAGGCTGTCTTCCCGTAGTGAGCTAGGTTATAAGGCTGTCTTCCCGTAGTGAGCTAGGTTATAAGGCCGTCTTCCCGTAGTGAGCTAGGTTATAAGGCCGTCTTCCCGTAGTGAGCTAGGTTATAAGGCCGTCTTCCCGTAGTGAGCTAGGTTATAAGGCCGTCTTCCCGTAGTGAGCTAGGTTATAAGGCCGTCTTCCCGTAGTGAGCTAGGTTATAAGGCTGTCTTCCCGTAGTGAGCTAGGTTATAAGGCTGTCTTCCCGTAGTGAGCTAGGTTATAAGGCCGTCTTCCCGTAGTGAGCTAGGTTATAAGGCCGTCTTCCCGTAGTGAGCTAGGTTATAAGGCCGTCTTCCCGTAGTGAGCTAGGTTATAAGGCCGTCTTCCCGTAGTGAGCTAGGTTATAAGGCCGTCTTCCTGTAGTGAGCTAGGTTATAAGGCTGTCTTCCCGTAGTGAGCTAGGTTATAAGGCTGTCTTCCCGTAGTGAGCTAGGTTATAAGGCCGTCTTACCGTAGTGAGCTAGGTTATAAGGCCGTCTTCCCGTAGTGAGCTAGGTTATAAGGCCGTCTTCCCGTAGTGAGCTAGGTTATAAGGCCGTCTTACCGTAGTGAGCTAGGTTATAAGGCTGTCTTCCCGTAGTGAGCTAGGTTATAAGGCTGTCTTCCCGTAGTGAGCTAGGTTATAAGGCCGTCTTCCCGTAGTGAGCTAGGTTATAAGGCCGTCTTCCCGTAGTGAGCTAGGTTATAAGGCTGTCTTCCCGTAGTGAGCTAGGTTATAAGGCCGTCTTCCCGTAGTGAGCTAGGTTATAAGGCCGTCTTCCCGTAGTGAGCTAGGTTATAAGGCCGTCTTCCCGTAGTGAGCTAGGTTATAAGGCCGTCTTCCCGTAGTGAGCTAGGTTATAAGGCCGTCTTCCCGTAGTGAGCTAGGTTATAAGGCCGTCTTACCGTAGTGAGCTAGGTTATAAGGCCGTCTTCCCGTAGTGAGCTAGGTTATAAGGCCGTCTTCCCGTAGTGAGCTAGGTTATAAGGCCGTCTTACCGTAGTGAGCTGGGTTATAAGGCCGTCTTCCCGTAGTGAGCTAGGTTATAAGGCTGTCTTCCCGTAGTGAGCTAGGTTATAAGGCCGTCTTCCCGTAGTGAGCTAGGTTATAAGGCCGTCTTCCCGTAGTGAGCTAGGTTATAAGGCCGTCTTCCCGTAGTGAGCTAGGTTATAAGGCCGTCTTCCCGTAGTGAGCTAGGTTATAAGGCCGTCTTCCCGTAGTGAGCTAGGTTATAAGGCCGTCTTCCCGTAGTGAGCTAGGTTATAAGGCTGTCTTCCCGTAGTGAGCTAGGTTATAAGGCTGTCTTCCCGTAGTGAGCTAGGTTATAAGGCCGTCTTCCCGTAGTGAGCTAGGTTATAAGGCCGTCTTAACGTAGTGAGCTAGGTTATAAGGCTGTCTTCCCGTAGTGAGCTAGGTTATAAGGCCGTCTTCCCGTAGTGAGCTAGGTTATAAGGCTGTCTTCCCGTAGTGAGCTAGGTTATAAGGCCGTCTTCCCGTAGTGAGCTAGGTTATAAGGCTGTCTTCCCGTAGTGAGCTAGGTTATAAGGCCGTCTTCCCGTAGTGAGCTAGGTTATAAGGCCGTCTTCCCGTAGTGAGCTAGGTTATAAGGCCGTCTTCCCGTAGTGAGCTAGGTTATAAGGCTGTCTTACCGTAGTGAGCTAGGTTATAAGGCCGTCTTCCCGTAGTGAGCTAGGTTATAAGGCCGTCTTCCCGTAGTGAGCTAGGTTATAAGGCCGTCTTCCCGTAGTGAGCTAGGTTATAAGGCCGTCTTCCCGTAGTGAGCTAGGTTATAAGGCCGTCTTCCCGTAGTGAGCTAGGTTATAAGGCTGTCTTCCCGTAGTGAGCTAGGTTATAAGGCTGTCTTCCCGTAGTGAGCTAGGTTATAAGGCCGTCTTCCCGTAGTGAGCTAGGTTATAAGGCTACATCATGGGCTGGATAAAAGCACTCTATCATCTTCAGAACTGGATAATCATTTCTTTAATTTCCCCTCATAAAATAGAAAAATAAATGATATTGTTTGTTCTGTCTCTCGTAAAGCTGTGATTGAGAATAGCCTATCCCAAGGCTATAGAGTTTCATTCTTGGTATTTTTTGAAAGCCACAACAACTTCAGGACAACACCTTTGTAGGCTAGAATATTTAGGAAATAAGCTACCGTTCATAACTGTAACTTGTTCGAAAAACCTTTTATGACAGGCCAGTAGGAGGATAGCTTATTGGACGTCAGTACTTTATCTCAACGTCATTACTGCTGGGCAGACTCATTATCATTACGTTATATAATCATTAATTATTCTAATATATTATTCTGGTTACCTGTCCCTGTAACTTGTGGAGTTCCTCTACCAGCTGGGCTGATTCATGCTGCATGTTCTTTACCGTGGTGATCACCTGCATCTTCCACTCCTCCATCTTCTTCACCTGGATACATTACAATATATACATTAGACCACAGCTAAATTAGACCCACCTTTATGCACGGAATTGCACTATAAACAGTGATTCCTCATCTGTGATGTGAATCATTTTTTATGTCCTTGTAAGGTTTTATGACACAAGGCATAGTTCTGTAAAAACAGACAATAAAATGCTAATATCTTATCTTACCTGCTGTTTCAGTGTAATGCTAATATCTTATCTTACCTGCTGTTTCAGTGTAATGCTAATATCTTATCTTACCTGCTGTTTCAGTGTAATGCTAATATCTTATCTTACCTGCTGTTTCAGTGTAATGCTAATATCTTATCTTACCTGCTGTTTCAGTGTAATGCTAATATCTTATCTTACCTGCTGTTTCAGTGTAATGCTAATATCTTATCTTACCTGCTGTTTCAGTGTAATGCTAATATCTTATCTTACCTGCTGTTTCAGTGTAATGCTAATATCTTATCTTACCTGCTGTTTCAGTGTAATGCTAATATCTTATCTTACCTGCTGTTTCAGTGTAATGCTAATATCTTATCTTACCTGCTGTTTCAGTGTAATGCTAATATCTTATCTTACCTGCTGTTTCAGTGTAATGCTAATATCTTATCTTACCTGCTGTTTCAGTGTAATGCTAATATCTTATCTTACCTGCTGTTTCAGTGTAATGCTAATATCTTATCTTACCTGCTGTTTCAGTGTAATGCTAATATCTTATCTTACCTGCTGTTTCAGTGTAATGCTAATATCTTATCTTACCTGCTGTTTCAAGGTGTCCCTCTCCTGTAGCAGCTCTTCAAACTGGTTGGAGCTGACTCCTCCGGAGTCTCCTGCCTGCAGTACCGAGACCAGGGTATGGCACTTCTGGGTCAGCGCGTCGATCTCAATGTCCTTCTCTCTGATGATGATGATGATGAAGATGAAGATGAAGAAGAAGAAGAAGAAGAAATTGTATTTGCACCTTTCGAGATACTCAATGATCATCTGTAGCTCAATTGGTAGAGCATGGCGCTTGTAACGCCAGGGTAGTGGGTTCGATCCCCGGGACGTAAAAATGTATGCGCACATGACTGTATGTCGCTTTGGATAAAAGCGTCTGCTAAATGTCTTATTATTATTATTATTATTATTATTTACACTAGAAAAGCATAACACAGCAAATAGATACATGCTATTACCAAGTAGAGAACAGTACACTAGAAAAAGGGGCATGATGGCACCAAAACACAACAATATATATCATTTATCGGACACTTTTATCCAAATGAACTTACAGTTAGTCATGCACGCATACATACTTTACGTATGGATGGTCCCGGGAATCAAACCCACTATCCTGTTGCAAGCGCCTTGCTCTACCAACAGAGCTACTGTCTTTTTGGCCACCAAATATTACAACACAACTACACCTGATGATCCGGGACAGGTTCTGGATGGTCTCTCTGAACATCTCCTGGCTGCCTGAGGGGTCTGACATGGTGGACAGCCGCTGGTTCTCCTGCTGGACCTTGAGGAGCACAGCCTCCTTCCCTGCTACGATGTCCATGATGCGGTGGTAGTCTGATCTCAGCTGACTGTTCTCCCGTGTCTTCTCATTCAGCACCGCCAACACCTACATTCATAATAATAATAATAATAATAATACATTTTACTTTAAAAGTCTACATACATTTGACTCTATACTATATACTGTATGTAGACTACTACATCTATACTATATACTGTATGTAGACTACTACATCTATATTATATACTGTATGTAGACTACTACATATATACTATATACTGTATGTAGACTAATACTACATATACTATATACTGTATGTAGACTACTACATCTATACTATATACTGTATGTAGACTACTACATCTATATTATATACTGTATGTAGACTACTACATCTATATTATATACTGTATGTAGACTACTACATATATACTATATACTGTATGTAGACTACTACATCTATACTATATACTGTATGTAGACTACTACATCTATATTATATACTGTATGTAGACTATTACTACTACATCTATATTATATACTGTATGTAGACTACTACATATATACTACATACTGTATGTAGACTACTACATCTATATTATATACTGTATGTAGACTACTACATATATACTATATACTGTATGTAGACTATTACTACTACATCTATATTATATACTGTATGTAGACTACTACATCTATACTATATACTGTATGTAGACTACTACATCTATATTATATACTGTATGTAGACTACTACATCTATACTATATACTGTATGTAGACTAATACTACATCTATACTATATACTGTATGTAGACTAATACTACATATATACTATATACTGTATGTAGACTACTACATCTATACTATATACTGTATGTAGACTACTACATCTACAGTGGGGAAAAAAAGTATTTAGTCAGCCACCAATTGTGCAAGTTCTCCCACTTAAAAAGATGAGAGAGGCCTGTAATTTTCATCATAGGTACACGTCAACTATGACAGACAAATGGAGGAAAAAAAATCCAGAAAATCCCATTGTAGGGTTTTTAATGAATTTATTTGCAAATTATGGTGGAAAATAAGTATTTGGTCACCTACAAACAAGCAAGATTTCTGGCTCTCACAGACCTGTAACTTCTTCTTTAAGAGGCTCCTCTGTCCTCCACTCGTTACCTGTATTAATGGCACCTGTTTGAACTTGTTATCAGTATAAAAGACACCTGTCCACAACCTCAAACAGTCACACTCCAAACTTCACAATGGCCAAGACCAAAGAGCTGTCAAAGGACACCAAAAACAAAATTGTAGACCTGCACCAGGCTGGGAAGACTGAATCTGCAATAGGTAAGCAGCTTGGTTTGAAGAAATCAACTGTGGGAGCAATTATTAGGAAATGGAAGACATACAAGACCACTGATAATCTCCCTCGATCTGGGGCTCCACGCAAGATCTCACCACGTGGGGTCAAAATGATCACAAGAACGGTGAGCAAAAATCCCAGAACCACACGGGGGGACCTAGTGAATGACCTGCAGAGAGCTGGGACCAAAGTAACAAAGCCAACCATCAGTAACACACTACGCCGCCAGGGACTCAAATCCTGCAGTGCGAGACGTGTCCCCCTGCTTAAGCCAGTACATGTCCAGGCCCGTCTGAAGTGCATTTGGATGATCCAGAAGAGGATTGGGAGAATGTCATATGGTCAGATGAAACCAAAATATAACTTTTTGGTAAAAACTCAACTCGTCATGTTTGGAGGACAAAGAATGCTGAGTTGCATCCAAAGAACACCATACCTACTGTGAAGCATAGGGTTGGAAACATCATGCTTTGGGGCTGTTTTTCTGCAAAGGGACCAGGACGACTGATCCGTGTAAACGAAAGAATGAATGGGGCCATGTATCGTGAGATTTTGAGTGAAACCCTCCTTCCATCAGCAAGGGCATTGAAGATGAAACGTGGCTGGGTCTTTCAGCATGACAATGATCCCAAACACACCGCCCGGGCAACGAAGGAGTGGCTTCGTAAGAAGCATTTCAAGGTCCTGGAGTGGCCTAGCCAGTCTCCAGATCTCAACCCCATAGAAAATCTTTGGAGGGAGTTGAAAGTCTGTGTTGCCCAGCGACAGCCCCAAAACATCACTGCTCTAGAGGAGATCTGCATGGAGGAATGGGCCAAAATACCAGCAACAGTGTGTGAAAACCTTGTGAAGACTTACAGAAAATGTTTGACCTGTGTCATTGCCAACAAAGGGTATATAACAAAGTATTGAGAAACTTTTGTTATTGACCAAATACTTATTTTCCACCATCATATGCCAATAAATTCATTAAAAATCCTACAATGTGATTTTCTGGATTTTTTTTTCTCATTTTGTCTGTCATAGTTGACGTGTACCTATGATGAAAATTACAGGCCTCTCTCATCTTTTTAAGTGGGAGAACTTGCACAATTGGTGGCTGACTAAATACTTTTTTTCCCCACTGTATATTATATACTGTATGTAGACTATTACTACATATATACTATATACTGTATGTAGACTACTACATCTATACTATATACTGTATGTAGACTATTACTACTACATCTATATTATATACTGTATGTAGACTACTACATCTATACTATATACTGTATGTAGACTACTACATCTATATTATATACTGTATGTAGACTACTACATCTATACTATATACTGTATGTAGACTAATACTACATCTATACTATATACTGTATGTAGACTAATACTACATATATACTATATACTGTATGTAGACTACTACATCTATACTATATACTGTATGTAGACTACTACATCTATACTATATACTGTATGTAGACTACTACATCTATATTATATACTGTATGTAGACTACTACATCTATACTATATACTGTATGTAGACTACTACATATATACTATATACTGTATGTAGACTACTACATATATACTATATACTGTATGTAGACTATTACTACTACATCTATACTATATACTGTATGTAGACTACTACATCTATACTATATACTGTATGTAGACTACTACATCTATACTATATACTGTATGTAGACTATTACTACTACATCTATACTATATACTGTATGTAGACTACTACATATATACTATATATTGTATGTAGACTACTACATCTATACTATATACTGTATGTAGACTATTACTACATCTACAGTTGAAGTCGGAAGTTTACATACACTTTAGCCAAATACATTTAAACTCAGTTTTTCACAATTCCTGACATTTAATCCTAGTAAAAATTCCCTGTCTTGGGGCAGTTAGGATCACCACTTTATTTTAAGAATGTGAAATGTCAGAATAATAGTAGAGAGAATTATTTATTTTAGCTTTTATTTCTTTCATCACATTCCCAGTGGGTCAGAAGTTTACATACACTCAATTAGTATTTGGTAGCATTGCCTTTAAATTGTTTAACTTGGGTCAAACGTTTCGGGTAGCCTTCCACAAGTTTTCCACAATAAGTTGGGTGAATTTTGGCCCATTCCTCCTGACAGAGCTGGTGTAACTGAGTCAGGCTTGTAGGTCTCCTTGCTCGCACACGCTTTTTCAGTTCTGCCCACACATTTTCTATAGGATTGAGGTCAGGGCTTTGTGATGGCCACTCCAATTCCTTGACTTTGTTGTCCTTAAGCCATTTTGCCACAACTTTGGAAGTATGCTTGGGGTCATTGTCCATTTGGAAGACCCATTTGCGACCAAGCTTTAACATCCTGACTGATGTCTTGAGATGTTGCTTCAATATATCCACATAATTTTCCTTCCTCATGATGCCATCTATTTTGTGAAGTGCACCAGTCCCTCCTGCAGCAAAGCATCCCCACAGCATGATGCTGCCACCCCCGTGCTTCACGGTTGGGATGGGGTTCTTCGGCTTGCAAGCTCCCCCTTTTTCCTCCAAACATAACGATGGTCATTATGGCCAAACAGTTCTATTTTTGTTTAATCAGACCAGAGGACATTTCTCCAAAAAGTACGATCTTTGTCCCAATGTGCAGTTGCAAACCGTAGTCTGGCATTTTTATGGTGGTTTTGGAGCAGTGGCTTCTTCCTTGCTGAGCGGCCTTTCAGGTTATGTCGATATAAGACTTGTTTTACTGTGGATATAGATACTTTTGTACCTGTTTCCTCCAGCATCTTCACATGGTCCTTTGCTGTTGTTCTGGGATTGATTTGCACTTTTCGCACCAAAGTACGTTCATCTCTAGGAGACAGAATGAGTCTCCTTCCTGAGCGGTATGATGGCTGCGTGGTCCCATGGTGTTTATACTTGCATACTATTGTTTGTATAGATGAACGTGGTACCTTCAGGCGTTTGGAAATTGCTCCCAAGGATGAACCAGACTTGTGGAGGTCTACAATTTCTTTCTGAGGTCTTGGCTGATTTCTTTTGATTTTCCCATGATGTCAAGCAAAGAGGCACTGAGTTTGAAGGTAGGCCTTGAAATACATCAACAGGTACTCCTCCAATTGACACAAATGATGTCAATTAGCTTATTAGAAGCTTCTAAAGCCATGACATCATTTTCTGGAATTTTCCAAGCTGTTTAAAGGCACAGTCAACTTAGTGTATGTAAACTTCTGACCCACTGGAATTATGATACAGTGAATTATAAGTGAAATAATCTGTCTGTAAAGAATTGTTGGAAAGATTACTTGTGTCATGCACAAAGTAGATGTCCTAACCGACTTGCCAAAACTATAGTTTGTTAACAAGACACTTGTGGAGTGGTTGAAAAACGAATTTTAATGACTCCAACCTAAGTGTATGTAAACTTCCGACTTCAACTGTACACTACCAGTCAAATGTTTGGACACACCTACTCATTCAAGGGTTTTTCTTTATTTTCTACATTGTAGAATAATAGTGAAGACATCAAAACTATGAAATAACACATATGGAATCACATAGTAACCAACAAAGTGTTAAACAAATCAAAATACATTTTATATTTGAGATTCTTCAAATAGCCAATGTAGAAAATAGTTTTTAAAAAATATAGAAAAACCCTGGAATGAGTAGGTGTGTCCAAACTTTTGACTGGTACTATAAATGTAGTCTACTTGGCGAATAAAGTTGATTCTGATTGTGATTCTGACCTGCTCTCTCTCAACAGCATAGGCCTGCAGCTGTTGCTGAAGAAACATCATGTCCTGGCTGTGGCCTCCTCCCCCCAGGGAGACTCTAGCGTGCAGCGCCTGGATCTCCAGGTCCTTGAGAGAAAAAAAAATGGTATATTTCAATAAGACGACGTTACATAGCCTCAAAAACATGGTTCAACTACACATCTGATATCATGGATGGTCAGTCCTTGCATCCATAGGTCAGTCTATGAATTTAGAGAGATTTTACATTTCTCCAGCCCCATCGTTCAGCTTTTTTTTTTACCAAAACAGTTGTTTGAACTGCATATTGCCCTTTTAAAATACATACCTTCTGCAGGACCATCTGGGAGAGTTTCCCAATCTCCTCTCTGGAGACCGCCAGCTGGTCCAACTGTCTGGTCAGGTTCAGGTTCTTCTCATTCAGCTGGCTGATCTCCGTCTCCTTCTCCTTGATGCCCTTCAGATTCAGATTCAGATCAGATGTATTAGCAAGAAGGCCACCGCAGCTTAAGCCAAGTGAGATGGATGATGTCATTAAATGTATATTCACATTTTTGTCATTTAACAGACGTCAGATTATTTAGTAGATTCTTATAATAATAAATAATAAAATGCAGGAAATACCTTCACCAGACGGTCTATCTCCACCTTTGACAGGTCATGTTTCTCGTTGCAGTTCTCTCCGTTATTCAGAGACGACTGGGTCTTGTCTTCCTGTTGGAGGATGACCACTTCCTGTTCCTGGGAGGAGCGGGTGTGGCCGAGGTGATCTACTTCCTGCTGCAGGCGCCCAATCTCCTCGTCCTTGGCGTGGATCAGCCTATCGTAGTTCTCTCTGCTCTGCTCGTGGCGTTGATGGGCCTGATCCAACTCATTCTGCTGCGCCTGGACAGACTGCTGGGAGGAGAGGAGGCGATCCCGCTGCTCCTCCATTCTCCTCCTCAGGGCCTGCACCTCCTCCCCCAGCCCGTCTCTGGAGCTCTTCAGCTGGCTGATCTCAGTCTCCAGTTCTGTGATTCACATTTTCTGAATGTGACTGTCCTCGATGAGGTAATTCCTTTTGCAGCACTCTCAATACAATCAGGGCTCCAGACTGCAACCTTTTTAAATTCGCATTTCGCGACCCTTTGTGCGAGTTACCATTTTTATAAAAATTGGTCGCACTGGTGTGAGCTGAACAGGCTACCTGGTCACCTCAATCAAAAACGTCCTATTTTTTTGCGACGGATAAAACCATGAATTTATTAAAACAGTCAAATGGGCTGATGCCACCAACTGAAAAAGTTAGTGTCACCGGTGCCACAAGGGGAAAATGTTAGTCTGGAGCCCTGACAATACATACAGACGAAATCACATATTTAAAAACAACAGCAGATAGCAAATTACAGTGCATTCGGAAAGTATTCAGACCCCTTGACTTTTTCCACATTGTGTTACGTTACAGCCTTCTTCTAAAATGGATAAAAGTAATGTTTTTCCCTCATCAATCTACACACAATACCCCATAATGACAAAGCAAAAACAGGTTTTTAGAAACTTCAGCAAATGTATAAAAAATAAAAAACCGAAATACCTAATTTACATAAGTATTCAGACCCTTTGCTATGAGACTTGAAATTGAGCTCAGGTGCATCCTGTTTCCAATGATTTTTATTTTTTATTTTTTTATTTCACCTTTATTTAACCAGGTAAGCCAGTTGAGAACAGGTTCTCATTTACAACTGCGACCTGGCCAAGATAAAGCAAAGCAGTGCAATAAAAACAACACAGAGTTACATATGGGGTAAAAAACATAAAGTCAAAAATACAACAGAAAATATATATACAGTGTGTGCAAATGTAGCAAGTTATGGAGGTAAGGCAATAAATAGGCTATAGTGCAGAATAATTACAATAGTATTAACACTGGAATGCTAGATGTGCAAGAGATTATGTGCAAATAGAGATACTGGGGTGCAAAAGAGCAAAATAAATAACAATATAGGGATGAGGTAGTTGGGTGGGCTAATTTCAGATGGGCTGTGTACAGGTGCAGTGATCGGTAAGGTGCTCTGACAACTGATGCTTAAAGTTATTGAGGGAGATAAGAGTCTCCAGCTTCAGAGATTTTTGCAATTCGTTCCAGTCATTGGCAGCAGAGAACTGGAAGGAATGGCGGCCAAAGGAGGTGTTGGCTTTGGGAATGACCAGTGAGATATACCTGCTGGAGCGCAGACTACGGGTGGGTGCTGCTATGGTGACCAATGAGCTAAGATAAGGCGGGGATTTGCCTAGCAGTGATTTATAGATGGCCTGGTGCCAGTGGGTTTGACGATGAACATGTAGTGAGGACCAGCCAACAAGAGCGTACAGGTCACAGTGGTGGGTAGTGTATGGGGCTTTGGAGACAAAACGGATGGCACTGTGATAGACTACATCCAATTTGCTGAGTAGAGTGTTGGAGGCTATTTTGTAAATGACATCGCCGAAGTCAAGGATCGGTAGGATAGTCAGTTTTACGAGGGCATGTTTGGCAGCATGAGTGAAGGAGGCTTTTTTGCGAAATAGGAAGCCGATTCTAGATTTAACTTTGGATTGGAGATTCTTTATGGGAGTCTGGAAGTTGAGTTTACAGTCTAACCAGACACCTAGGTATTTGTAGTTGTCCACATACTCTAGGTCAGACCCGTCGAGAGTGGTGATTCTAGTCGGGTGGGCGGGTGCCAGCAGCGTTCGATTGAAAAGCATGCATTTAGTTTTACTAGTGTTTAAGAGCAGTTGGAGGCTACTGAAGGATTGTTGTATGGCATTGAAGCTCGTTTGGAGGTTTGTTAACACAGTGTCCAATGAAGGGCCAGATGTATACAAAATGGTGTCGTCTGCGTAGAGGTGGATCTGAGAGTCACCAGCAGCAAGAGCGACATCATTGATATACACGGAGAAAAGTGTCGGCCCAAGAATTGAACCCTGTGGCACCCCCATAGAGACTGCCATAGGTCCAGACAACAGGCCCTCCGATTTGACACACTGAACTCTATCTGAGAAGTAGTTGGTGAACCAGGCGAGGCAGTCATTTGAGAAACCAAGGCTATTTAGTCTGCCAATAAGAATGCGGTGGTTGACAGAGTCGAAAGCCTTGGCCAGGTCGATGAAGACGGCTGCACAGTACTGTCTATTATCAATCGCGGTTATAATATCGTTTAGGACCTTGAGCGTGGCTGAAGTGCACCCATGACCAGCTCGGAAACCGGATTGCATAGCGGAGAAGGTACGGTGGTATTCGAAATGGTCGGTGATCTGTTTGTTAACTTGGCTTTCAAATACTTTCGAAAGGCAGGGCAGGATGGATATAGGTCTGTAGCAGTTTGGATCTAGAGTGTCACCCCCTTTGAAGAGGGGGATGACCGCGGCAGCTTTCCAATCTCTGGGGATCTCAGACGTTATGAAAGAGAGGTTGAACAGACTAGTAATAGGGGTTGCGACAATTTCGGTGGCTAGTTTTAGAAAGAAAGGGTCCAGATTGTCTAGCCCAGCTGATTTGTAAGGGTCCAGATTTTGCAGCGCTTTCAAAACATCAGCTGTCTGAATTTGTGTGAAGGAGAAGCGGGGGGAGCATGGGCAAGTTGCAGCAGAGGGTGCAGAGTTGGTGGCCGGGTTAGTGGTAGCCAGATGGAAAGCATGGCCAGCTGTAGCAAAATGCTTGTTGAAATTCTCGATTATTGTAGATTTATCGGTGGTGATAGTGTTTCCTAGCCTCAGTGCAGTGGGCAACTGGGAGGAAGTGCTCTTATTCTCCATGGACTTTACAGTGTCCCAAAACTTTTTGGAGTTAGTGCTACAGGATGCAAATTTCTGTTTGAAAAAGTTAGCCTTTGCTTTCCTGACTGCTTGTGTATATTGGTTCCTAACTTCCCTGAAAAGTTGCATATCGCGGGGGCTATTTGATGCTAATGCTGTACGCCACAGGATGTTTTTGTGCTGGTCAAGGGCAGTCAAGTCTGAGGAGAACCAGGGGCTATATCGGTTCTTAGTTCTGATCATCCTTGAGATGTTTCTACAACTTGATTGGAGTCCACCTGTAGTAAATTCAATTGATTGGACATGATTTGGAAAGGCACACACCTGTCTATATAAGGTCCCACAGTTGTCAGAGCAAAAACCAAGCCATGAGGTCGAATAAATTGTCCGTAGAGCTCCAAGACAGTGTGTCGAGGCACAGATCTGGGGAAGGGTACCACAAAATGTCTGCAGCATTGAAGGTCCCCAAGAACACAGTGGCCTCCATCATTCTTAAATGGAAGAAGTCTGGAACCCCCAAGACTCTTCCTAGAGCTGGCCGCCCGACCAAACTGAGCAATCAGGGGAGAAGGGCTTTGGTCGGGGAGGTGACCAAGAACCCGATGGTCACTGATAGAGCTCCTGAGTTCCTCTGTGGAGATGGGAGAACCTTCCAGAAGGACAACCATCTCTGCAGCACTCCACCAATCAGGCCTTTATGGTAGAGTGGCCAGACGGAAGCCACTCCTCAGTAAAAGGCACATGACAGCCCGCTTGGAGTTTGCCAAAAGGCACCCAAAGGACTCTCAGACCATGAGAAGCAAGATTCTCTGGTCTGATGAAACCAAGATTAAACTCTTTGGCCTGAATGCCAAGCGTCACGTCTGGAGAAAACCTGGCACCATCCCTACGGTGAAGCATGGTGGTGGCAGCATCATGCTGTGGGGATGTTTTTCAGCGGCAGGGACTGGGGAGACTAGTCAGGATCGAGGCAAAGATGAACGGAGCAACGTACAGAGAGATCCTTGATGAAAACCTGCTCCAGAGCGCTCAGGACCTCAGACTGGGGGCGAAGGTTCACCTTCCAACAGGACAACGACCCTAAGCACACTTTATGTAAATGTGATATTTCCTGCAAGTTTTATTTACACATTTGCATTTGCTAAATTTCCTAAAAACCTGTTTTTGCTTTGTCATTATGGGGTATTGTGTGTAGATTGATGGGGGGGACGACGACGACGACTTGTAATCCATTTTAGAATAAGGCTGTAACGTAACAAAATGAGGAAAAAGTGAAGGGGTCTGAATACTTTCCGAATGCACTGTATATTTACCTGTGATGATGTCCAGGGTGCGTGGCTCGGCCAGGCCGGGGTGCTGGGGTCTGCTCTGCTGGTCCCTGAGGCGGTCAATCTCCTCCTGATAGGATGATAAGAATGTATTAAACTTTGATTTTATATTTTACTTTTCATTACATAAATTAATAATATCAAAGTACTTTAAAGCGGGAGGGGGGGGGGAACAACAATGCAATTAAAAAAAACTAAAATAAATAATTAAATGGTTAAGATGGACAATCATGGCAGGCCGGGTGGTTCAGTAATGGCAGGACGGGTGGTTCAGTAATGGCAGGACGGGTGGTTCAGTAATGGCAGGACGGGTGGTTCAGTCAGTGAGATTTGTAAGAGTGGCGGTGAGGTTTAAGTTTAATTTCCCGAGGGGAAAAGTATCTTAGACACACAGTACTGCTGTATACAAAACAGACACTGTACATTCCACACTCAACATGTGTCAATGTGTACTTGTCACTATCCAAATAAACCCAAAACGCATAGCATAATAGATCCATTGCACGTTACCCCACGTCATTCATACTGTCGACGTACCTTCAGGTGGCTCTTGTCTTCCTTCATGCCTCCCAGCTGCTTGTCCTTCTCCTCCAGAGCTGCCCTCAGGGCCCCAGCCTCCTCTGTGGCTGCCTGGACCACGGCCTCCATCTCCCTCTGGGTGGCGGCCATGCTAGACCTCAGGCTCTCCATGAAGGAGTCCTTCTCCTGGAGATTCACATTTAGAATCAGAAAAATTTAAAATGCGCAATCTAGCGATTGCTACATACATTTTGGGACTTTTAAATTAATGATATATAGTCATTGATTATAAAAAAATATATATATAACTTATAAATGTGTCATGAGCTTAGTTCAACTGTCGTAGCCAATCAGACTGCAGACGTTCTACTCCATTGTTTGTAAACAACGTAATTGTAAACAAACACTGTATATCTCCAAACCATGGTTAAATGTATCATTTTGATCTCATGGTCAGTCCTTGTATCCATAGCCGTCTATGAATTTGAGAGTCGTTACATTTCTTCAGCCATATCCATCCCTAATACCCCCAAAAAAGGTGGCGGGGTGACCACTTTGTTGTTGTTTTAAACTGCAGATTGCCCCTTTAATGTACTTAATGAGGTAATTCCTTTTGCGGCAAACACAATACGTACAACCAAAATTATACAATCCAAAACAACAGATTGCAAAGGATATTTACAAGCAAACTAGGCTGGATAAGTGCTATAATTTCATAAAATATGTCAGAAAGGTCTGTCACAGAGTCAGATAGAGGACTCATTGATATACCCATTATAACACAACAGATGAGTCCTCTATCTAACTCTATGGTAGGTCAGCTGACCTGGAGGAGGTCGGTCAGCTGTTTCTGTCCGGCCACGGTGATGGACAGCATCTCGTTGGTGTCTCGGTGGTCGGAGGCCATCTGCTCCACGTCTCTCCTCAGCTGGGAGATCTCCAGATCCTTCTCCTGGTTCAGCCTCACCGTCCTCTCGTGCTCCGTCTGCAAGTAATCAAATCAAAGTTTTTTATATAGCACTTTCAACAAAAAATGTGGTTCAAAGTCAACGCTTAATGAATTAATTTAAATAATGATGAAAGTGAGAAAGATAAAAACAACTTTCTAGACAAATATGAAATGAAGACAAATATGAAATGAAGACAAATATGAAATGAAGACAAATATGAAATGAAGACAAATATGAAATGAAGATTAATATGAAATGAATACAAATAAATATGAAATGAAGATAAATAAATATGAAATGAAGATAGATATGAAGGTGTACAGCAATCTTTAAGTCATACCACATATTCTCAATTGGATTGAGGTCTGGGCTTTGACTAGGCCATTCCAAGACATTTAAATGTTTCCCCTTAAACCACTCGAGTGTTGCTTTAGCAGTATGCTTAGGGTCATTGACCTGCTGGAAGGTGAACCTCCGTCCCAGTCTCAAATCACTGGAAGACTGGAATAGGTTTCCCTCAAGAATTTCCCTGTATTTAGCGCCATCGATCACAATTCTGACCTGTTTCCCAGTCCCTGCCGATGAAAAACATCCCCACAGCATGATGCTGCCATCACCATGCTCATCTGACCAGAGCACCTTCTCTTCCATATGTTTGGGGAGTCTCCCACATGGCTTTTGGCGAACACCAAACGTGTTTGCTTATTGGTCTGTGAGTTTTGGTGGGCGGCCCTCTCTTGGCAGGTTTGTTGTGGTACCATATTCTTTCCATTTTTTAATAATGGATTTAATGGTGCTCCGTGGGATGTTCAAAGTTACTGATATTTTTTTACAACCCAACCCTGATCTGTACTTCTCCACAACTTTGTCCCGGACCTGTTTGGAGAGCTCCTTGGTCTTCATGGTGCCGCTTGCTTGGTGGTGCCCCTTGCTTAGTGGTGTTTCAGACTCTGGGGCCATTCAGAACAGGTGGACTTTATTTAACTAATTATGCGACTTCTGAAGGTAATTGGTTGCACCAGATCTTATTTAGGTGCTTCATAGCAAAGGGGGGGAATAAATTTGCACGCACCACTTTCCCATTATTAATTTTTTTGAATTTTTTGAAACAAGTAATTTTTTTCATTTCACCAAATGAAAAATATGAAATGAAGATAAATATGAAATGAAGACAGATAAATGAAGATATTAAGTGCCCTAGCCTGATGCAGCAGCCTCTGCCACACATTGTCTACAACCCATGTCAAACTCATCCCACGGAGGGCCGAGTGTCTGCGGGTTTTCACTCCTCCCTTGTACTTGATTGATGAAGGTCACAAATTACTCCCCTCACCTGGTTGTCTAGGTCTTCATTGAAAGGAAAAACCAACAACCTGCAGACACTAGGCCCTCCGTGGAATGAGTTTGACACCCCTCGCCTACAATGTCTGCATAGGTTCGAATCTGGCCTACTGCCCTTTGACACAACCTCTCTCTGTACCTCCCCACTGACATCCTCTCCCTCTCTATCTGTTCAATAAAATACCTTAAAATATATCAAATAAAATGAAGATAAATAAATTGATTAAACAGTAAAACTAATGAAACAGCGGACCTGCAGTGCCGAGGCGTCCATGGAGCGGGCAGCGGTCAGCTCCTCGACGGTCTGCTGGTACTGCCTGGTCTGCTCCTGGAGGCCCCTCTCTGCCTGAACCAGCTCCCCTTCCAGCTGGCTCTTCTCCAGCTTCAGAGCCTCGATGCGGGTGTCTTTCTCCAGGACCGTCCTGCTGAGAGCGGCCTGGACCTCCCTGACCTGCCTGGCCAGCTCCTCTATCCTCCCCTGGGCCTGCTCAGCCTCTGTCTTCAGCCTCTGGTTCTTCATCTTCATCTCGTAGTCTTCTGACATCACCTTCTCCTGGGAGCTCCTCATCTCAGCCAGCTCTCTCCTGAGCTCCTCTAGTTCCTTCTCCAGTTGCTCTCTGGACCCACCGGATTCTCTCCCTCTCTCCCCAGCCTCACACAGCTCTGCCCGGGCAGCAGACAGCTGCTCCTCCCTCTCCAGTAATGTTCTCTGGAGCTCCTGGGTCTCCCTGCGTGCCTCATTGCCCATCTCTGTTGCCTGTCCCAGTTTGTCTCTCAGCACCTTAACGGTGCCCTCCAGCTCCTGCTTGCCCATGTGTAGGTCGTTGAGAGTGAAGGCACTCTGGCTCAGTTTCTCCTGCTGGGCCTGCAGCTCTTGCTGCAGCGCCACCCTCTGGTCGGTGGCGGTACTGAGTTCTGACTTCAGCCTGGCCACCTCGGCCTCAGATTCCTTCAGCTGAACGGAGAGCTGCTCCTTCACTGAGATCACATGCTGTAACGTGGAGACAACACAAAACAATAACAGCATGTCAATAACCTTGTCTAGGTAGTGTTACTTTGCTGTGTCTCTACCTAATATAGACCTTTGACTTGTTTGATAGCATAACACAAATGTGAGTGGAAAAACCATAACCCGATCATGCAACCTTGTCTTTAAATAAATTCAAAATGAGATGACCATTTCCCTTTCTATTTTCAACATGTTCTCAAAAACCCAGTGTGGTCTGTACGAGTTCAAACCCGACCTGCGTAGCCTCCTGGTTCTGTCTGTCCAGTTCTTCCAGCTCGTTGAGGAGGGTATCTCGTTCCTCCTGGGTCTCTCTCAAGGACTGCTCGCTCTTCTCTAGCTCCGCCCTCAGCCCCGATAGCTGCTCCGAGGACTCCCCTCCGTCAAGGCTGTCCGACTCCACTCTCCCCTCGGCACTGGCAAGTCTCTCCTGTAGAGTCAGCTGAGGAGTTAAAAAAAGAAATACATAACAAAATGTGCACAATAATGAAATAATCCAACTGAATCAAACACCATTGTAGAAAATCCTTCTCAGGGCCATCTCTTACCCTCTCTGAGACAACGGTTTACTATGTCACTTTGTTTCTAGTTATATGCACAGTTGAAGTCGGAAGTGTACATACACCTTCGCCAAATACATTTAAACTCAGTTTTTCACAATTCCTGACATTTAATACTAGTAAAAATTCCCTGTTTTACAGTGAGGGGGAAAAAAGTATTTGATCCCCTGCTGATTTTGTAAGTTTGCCCACTGACAAAGACATGATCAGTCTATAATTTTAATGGTAGATTTATTTGAACAGTGAGAGACAGAATAACAACAACAAAATCCAGAAAAACGCATGTCAAAAATGTTATAAATTGATTTGCATTTTAAATGAGGGAAATAAGTATTTGACCCCTCTGCAAAACATGACTTAGTACTTGGTGGCAAAACCCTTCTTGGCAATCACAGAGGTCAGACGTTTCTTGTAGTTGGCCACCAGGTTTGCACAGATCTCAGGAGGGATTTTGTTCCACTCCTCTTTGCAGATCTTCTCCAAGTCATTAAGGTTTCAAGGCTGACGTTTGGCAACTCGAACCTTCAGCTCCCTCCACAGATTTTCTATGGGATTAAGGTCTGGAGACTGGCTAGGCCACTCCAGGACCTTAATGTGCTTCTTCCTGAGCCACTCCTTTGTTGCCTTGGCCGTGTGTTTTGGATCATTGTCATGCTGGAATACCCATCCACAACCTATTTTCAATGCCCTGGCTGAGGGAAGGAGGTTCTCACCCAAGATATGACGGTACATTGCCCCGTCCATCGTCCCTTTGATGCAGTGAAGTTGTCCTGTCCCCTTAGCAGAAAAACACCCCCAAAGCATAATGTTTCCACCTCCATGTTTGACGGTGGGGATGGTGTTCTTGGGGTCATAGGCAGCATTCCTCCTCCTCCAAACACGGCGAGTTGAGTTGATGCCAAAGAGCTCGATTTTGGTCTCATCTGACCACAACACTTTCACCCAGTTCTCCTCTGAATCATTCAGATGTTCATTGGCAAACTTCAGAAGGGCCTGTATATGTGCTTTCTTGAGCAAGGGGACCTTGCGGGAGCTGCAGGATTTCAGTCCTTCACGGCGTAGTGTGTTACCAATTGTTTTCTTGGTGACTATGGTCCCAGCTGCCTTGAGATCATTGACAAGATCCTCCCGTGTAGTTCTGGGCTGATTCCTCACCATTCTCATGATCATTGCAACTCAACGAGGTGAGATCTTGCATGGAGCCCCAGGCCGAGGGAGATTGACAGTTCTTTTGTGTTTCTTCCATTTGCGAATAATCGCACCAACTGTTGTCACCTTCTCACCAAGCTGCTTGGCGATGGTCTTGTAGCTCATTCCAGCCCTGTGTAGGTCTACAATCTTGTCCCTGACATCCTTGGAGAGCTCTTTGGTCTTGGCCATGATGGAGAGTTTGGAATCTGATTGATTGATTGCTTCTGTGTACAGGTGTCTTTTATACAGGTAACAAACTGAGATAAGGAGCACTCCTTTTAAGAGTGTGCTCCTAATCTCAGCTCGTTACCTGTATAAAAGACACCTGGGAGCCAGAAATCTTTCTGATTGAGAGGGGGTCAAATACTTATTTCCCTCATTAAAATGCAAATCAATTTATTACATTTTTGACATGGTTTTTCTGGATTATTTTGTTGTTATTCTGTCTCTCACTGTTCAAATATACCTACCATTTAAATTATAGACTGATCATTTCTTTGTCAGTGGGCAAACTTACAAAATCAGCAGGGGATCAAATACTTTTTTCCCTCACTGTAGGTCAGATAGGATTACCACTTTATTTTAAGAATGTGAAATATCAGAATAATAGTAGAGAGAATGATTTATTTCAGCTTTTATTTCTGTCATCACATTCCCAGTGGGTCAGAAGTTTACATACACTCAATTAGTATTTGGTAGCATTGCCTTTAAAATGTTTAACTTGGGTCAAATGTTTTGGGTAGCCTTCCACAAGCTTCCCACAATAAGTTGGGTGAATTTTGGCCCATTCCTCCTGACAGAGCTGGTGTAACTGAGTCAGGTTTGTAGGCCTCCTTGCTCGCACACGCTTTTTCAGTTCTGCCCACACATTTTCTGTAAGTCATGTAAGGGAGTTTATTTAAGAATTAACATTGTGGCGTGCAAAACAATGGGAACGTTAGGACCCATTAAGCAAGCTGAAATCACCTCATATAAAACTTTAAGTTTTTGTTTCACCAATTCTTCCTCCTTCCTCAACGTCCCGATGATGGTGTTGAGTTCTAGAACGTCTGCGTGTTCCACCTCCATCTTTGGTTCACTCTGTTTCCAACAATCAACACAACCATAACAGCAGTGAAGAAACAACATATTTCAACACCATTGTAAATACAGTACGTGATCAGGATGCACACCTGAAGACTCTTCAGCCTCGAGATCTCCTCCTCTGCACCTTGAAAAGATGACCCCAAAAAAAGTTTGAGTTAACCTGAGCTTTTGACAAATAACTAAAACCCACTAAAGGGATGGAATCAATTCCATTTCAATTCAGTCAGTAACTGAATGGAAAATGTGAATTTCAGTTTTCCCCTCACTATACTTTGTGTATAATGTGTATTTTATATTGTATTATACAGGACGCATTTGGAAAAGAGACCTAGGTCTCACAATATGTCTTCCCTGTTAACATAAAGGTTCAATAAAAAAAAAATCAATACTGAGACTGTACCTTCGAGAGCTTTCCTCAGCCCCTGTATCTCCTGGTCTAGCTGGGTCTTATTCCGGGCTTTCCCCTCCTGCTCCTGGACACGCGTCTGGAGCTCCGCGACAGACGTCTGCAGCCGAGTGTAGTTCTGCAACAGCTCAGCGTTCTCGGCCCGCGCCTCCTCTTTTTCCTGCTGCAGCGTGGCCTGTCTCCTCCCTGCCTCCTCCAGACCGGCTGTCAGCTCCTTCAGCCGCACCTCCTGCTCCTCTGCTGCTTCCTTTAAGGTCTGGATGGTGCTCTGGAGGAGGTCAGAGGGCACGGAGGAGTCCTGAGGAGCGTTGACTGTGGCTGGACTAGTGCCTGGAGGGTCCGGATACAGAGGGTAAACATGTAAGGGAAATCTGTGAGTCTTAGGTCAGGGTGGAGAAATCAGGCAGTTACAGTGCATTCGGGAAAGTATTCAGACCCCTTCCCTTTTTCCACATTGTGTTACGTTACAGCTTTATTATAAAATGGATTAAATTAATGTTTTTCCCTCATCAATCTACACACAATACTCCATAATGACAAAGTGAAAACAGGTTTTTAGAATTATTTGGCAAATGTGTTACAAATAAAAAACAGAAATACCTTATTTACGTAAGTATTCAGCCCCTTTGCTATGCGACTCGAAATTGAGCTCAGGTGCATCCTGTTTCCATTGATCATCCTTGAGATGTTTCTACAACAATTTAATCTATTTTACAACAAGGCTGTAAAGTAACTAAATGTGGAAAAAGTCAAGGGGTCTGAATACTTTCTGAACGCACTGTATGTGTTGTACAACAGCTGATGAGACTAACATTGTAAAAGTTTGAAAACATTTAAAATCAGTTTTATTTCCTGATAATTGCTGGTTGAAAATACAATCTGCACAGACCCTTTTAAAATCAGCAGGTTTGCATGGGCAGGAGTTTCGGCTTTCCGTGGTGACATCCCCATACGGCAGTGCTGTAGTACTCGAGTTCGGTCTCCAGACCCCATATTGAGTGTCTCTGTCTTTTCTCAGTGTTGGACACATTTTTACTGGGTCTTGACACGGACAATAAGGACTCGTAACCAGCCGAGACCAGTGGAGTACATTTTTGCTTTGTTTTATAAAACATTTTGCCAGGCCAACTCTCCACACTTGTAACCTCAAACTTTGTCACACTCGTTGGAATATTCGGTTTATTTAATTTTTTATAAATCTTTTACCCATTTTTCTCCCCGATTTCGAGATGTCCAAATTGGTAGTTACAGTCTTGTCCCATCGCTGCAACTCCCGTACGGACTCGGGAGAGGCGAAGGTCGAGAGCCATGCGTCCTCCGAAACACGATCCTGCCAAGCTGCACTGCTTCTTGACACAGTGCTCGCTTAACCGGGAAGCCGCACCAATGTGTCAGAGGAAACGCCGTAGGGCTGGCGACTGAAGTCAGCTTGCAGGCGCCCGGGCCCGCCACAAGGAGTCGCTAGAGCGCGATGGGACAAGGACATCCAGGCCGGCCAAACCCTCCCCTAACCCGGACGACGCTGGGCCAATTGTGCGCCGCCTCATGGCACAGCCTGGGATCGAACCCGGGTCTGTAGTGACGCCTCAAGCACTGCAGTGCAGTGCCTTAGACCGCTGCGCCACTCGGGAGACCCCTTGTTGGCATATTCTTGCTCTTTTAGTAGGGGAGACTGGGGGATGTCGTCTTAAGATGACTGCACTAATAACTAAGTCGTTCTCGATAAGAGTGTCTGCTAAATGACTCAAAAGTAAAATGTTTGAGTCACTGGCTCGCGAAGGGGAGACCGGGGATTGTAACATATCTAGTCATTTTTATCTATTATTTAGTGATCGTTTGTAGAGTGACTATTTGCCTTCAGCATGCATTGTTTTACCATTTTAAAAAGGCTAAAGAATCCATATGTTCTTCTGAAATATTAAAGATTAATACTGCATTGGACCTTAAGGCATTCATTCCTACTGGCTCCGGTACTGGCTCCGGTACTGTCTCCGGTACTGTCTCCGGTACTGGCTCCGGTACTGGCTCCGGTACTGTCTCCGGTACTGTCTCCGGTACTGTCTCCGGTACTGTCTCCGGTACTGGCTCCGGTACTTTATTGACTAGTAAGTCTTTTTTAAACCTCCCGCTTTGGGCTGGATGTGTCACTATGTGTTTTTCATACATGCAGAATCTATGAGCAGAATTACTGTACCTCAATTAGCTACGAACTCCCTAGTTTGAAAGCGACTGTTTTCTGGAACCTGCGCGGCAACATTTCCCCTACATTTACCCCCCCCACGTGGGCCAACCCCCCTAGCAATTCAAGTTTCAGCCCCTCGCCATATGATTGACAGCTAGCAAGAAGCACACTCAGTAGAGCAAGAGAGAGAGAGAGCGATGAAGTGGTGCTCATATCTACACATTCTGTGTGTGACGTAGAACACCATTATCCAGGACCACTTTTGGCTCGTTGGCGCTACTTTCAGAACTACTGGCTAAAAAGTATACAAAAGTACCGGAGAATCACTAACACGGAAATACTCTTATTATGGTGACGACCTGACAAAATTACATTCATGGTCTTGAATTGGACTCGCATTGTTCTGGTCTTGACTCGGACTAGGTGGTCTTGAACACAACACTGCCATGCAGTAAATAGTTCCAAACCTCTCTGCCAATAACAGATAGTTTTCCGTTTTCCTCTCCCCACTGCAGTAAGGTACTTAATTGTTACCCGGAAATGATTTGATACTGATATAAAAACAGCTGCATTGGGCCTTAAACTAACAGAAATATACTTCACTATACTTCCTTACATGTTTTTGAAAACGCGAAGACAGAGTAAGCTAAAGCCCATGCTTCCTCCTTCCCCCAGTCTGTTTCTGATCCTCCAGCTAATCTCCTCCTCCCCCCCCAGTCTGTTTCTGATCCTCCAGCTCCTCTCCTCCCCCCCAGTCTGTTTCTGATCCTCCAGCTCCTCTCCTCCTCCCCCCAGTCTGTTTCTGTTCCTCCAGCTCCTCTCCTCCTCCCCCCAGTCTGTTTCTGATCCTCCAGCTCCTCTCCTCCTCCTCCCCCCCCCAGTCTGTTTCTGTTCCTCCAGCTCCTCTCCCCCCCAGTCTGTTTCTGATCCTCCAGCTCCTCTCCTCCTCCCCCCAGTCTGTTTTTGTTCCTCCAGCTCCTCTCCTCCCCCCCCCCCCAGTCTGTTTCTGTTCCTCCAGCTCCTCTCCTCCTCCCCCCCCAGTCTGTTTCTGATCCTCCAGCTCCTCTCCTCCCCCCCAGTCTGTTTCTGATCCTCCAGCTCCTCTCCTCCTCCCCCCAGTCTGTTTCTGATCCTCCAGCTCCTCTCCTCCTCCCCCCAGTCTGTTTCTGATCCTCCAGCTCCTCTCCTCCTCCCCCCAGTCTGTTTCTGATCCTCCAGCTCCTCTCCTCCTCCCCCCCAGTCTGTTTCTGTTCCTCCAGCTCCTCTCCTCCTCCCCCCAGTCTGTTCCTCCAGCTCCTCTCCTCCTCCCCCCCCAGTCTGTTTCTGATCCTCCAGCTCCTCTCCTCCTCCCCCCAGTCTGTTTCTGATCCTCCAGCTCCTCTCCTCCTCCCCCCAGTCTGTTCCTCCAGCTCCTCTCCTCCTCCCCCCCAGTCTGTTTCTGTTCCTCCAGCTCCTCTCCTCCTCCCCCCCAGTCTGTTTCTGATCCTCCAGCTCCTCTCCTCCTCCCCCCAGTCTGTTTCTGATCCTCCAGCTCCTCTCCTCCTCCCCCCAGTCTGTTTCTGATCCTCCAGCTCCTCTCCTCCTCCCCCCAGTCTGTTCCTCCAGCTCCTCTCCTCCTCCCCCCCCAGTCTGTTTCTGATCCTCCAGCTCCTCTCCTCCTCCCCCCCCAGTCTGTTTCTGATCCTCCAGCTCCTCTCCTCCTCCCCCCAGTCTGTTTCTGATCCTCCAGCTCCTCTCCTCCTCCTCCCCCCAGTCTGTTTCTGATCCTCCAGCTCCTCTCCTCCTCCCCCCAGTCTGTTTCTGATCCTCCAGCTCCTCTCCTCCTCCCCCCAGTCTGTTCCTCCAGCTCCTCTCCTCCTCCCCCCAGTCTGTTTCTGTTCCTCCAGCTCCTCTCCTCCTCCCCCCAGTCTGTTTCTGTTCCTCCAGCTCCTCTCCTCCTCCTCCCCCCAGTCTGTTTCTGTTCCTCCAGCTCCTCTCCTCCTTCCCCCTCAGTCTGTTTCTGATCCTCCAGCTCCTCTCCTCCTTCCCCCTCAGTCTGTTTCTGATCCTCCAGCTCCTCTCCTCCTCCCCCCAGTCTGTTTCTGATCCTCCAGCTCCTCTCCTCCTCACCCCAGTCTGTTTCTGATCCTCCAGCTCCTCTCCTCCTCCCCCCAGTCTGTTTCTGATCCTCCAGCTCCTCTCCTCCCCCCCCAGTCTGTTTCTGATCCTCCAGCTCCTCTCCTCCTCCCCCCAGTCTGTTTCTGATCCTCCAGCTCCTCTCCTCCTCACCCCAGTCTGTTTCTGATCCTCCAGCTCCTCTCCTCCTCCCCCAGTCTGTTTCTGATCCTCCAGCTCCTCTCCTCCTCCCCCCAGTCTGTTTCTGATCCTCCAGCTCCTCTCCTCCTCCCCCCCAGTCTGTTTCTGTTCCTCCAGCTCCT
>NW_028157967.1:0-53981 GCF_964263955.1 Coregonus lavaretus | reverse complement strand
CACCACAGATAACTACCACCTCATACCCCAGCACAGCACCACAGATAACTACCACCTCAACCCCAGCACCACACCACAGATAACTACCACCTCATACCCCAGCAACACACCACAGATAACTACCTCCTCATACCCCAGCACCACACCACAGATAACTACCACCTCAAACCCCAGCAACACACCACAGATAACTACCACCTCATACCCCAGCACAGCACCATACCACAGATAACCACCACCTCATACCCCAGCACAGCAACACACCACAGATAACTACCACCTCATACCCCAGCACAGCAACACACCACACCACAGATAACCACCACCTCATACCCCAGCACCACACCACAGATAACCACCACCTCATACCCCAGCACCACACCACAGATAACTACCACCTCAAACCCCAGCAACACACCACAGATAACTACCACCTCATACCCCAGCACAGCACCATACCACAGATAACCACCACCTCATACCCCAGCACCACACCACAGATAACTACCACCTCAACCCCAGCACCACACCACAGATAACTACCACCTCATACCCCAGCACCACACCACAGATAACTACCACCTCATACCCCAGCACAGCACCACAGATAACTACCACCTCAACCCCAGCACCACACCACAGATAACTACCACCTCATACCCCAGCAACACACCACAGATAACTACCACCTCATACCCCAGCACCACACCACAGATAACTACCACCTCAAACCCCAGCAACACACCACAGATAACTACCACCTCATACCCCAGCACAGCACCATACCACAGATAACCACCACCTCATACCCCAGCACAGCAACACACCACAGATAACTACCACCTCATACCCCAGCACAGCAACACACCACACCACAGATAACCACCACCTCATACCCCAGCACCACACCACAGATAACCACCACCTCATACCCCAGCACCACACCACAGATAACTACCACCTCAAACCCCAGCAACACACCACAGATAACTACCACCTCATACCCCAGCACAGCACCATACCACAGATAACCACCACCTCATACCCCAGCACCACACCACAGATAACTACCACCTCAACCCCAGCACCACACCACAGATAACTACCACCTCATACCCCAGCACCACACCACAGATAACTACCACCTCATACCCCAGCACAGCACCACAGATAACTACCACCTCAACCCCAGCACCACACCACAGATAACTACCACCTCATACCCCAGCAACACACCACAGATAACTACCACCTCATACCCCAGCACCACACCACAGATAACTACCACCTCAAACCCCAGCAACACACCACAGATAACTACCACCTCATACCCCAGCACAGCACCATACCACAGATAACCACCACCTCATACCCCAGCACAGCAACACACCACAGATAACTACCACCTCATACCCCAGCACAGCAACACACCACACCACAGATAACCACCACCTCATACCCCAGCAACACACCACAGATAACCACCACCTCATACCCCAGCACAGCACCACAGATAACTACCACCTCATACCCCAGCACAGCACTCCCCCCCCCCCTCCCCCTCTCTCTCCCCCTCCCTCCGTCTCTCGCTCCCCATCATGTGAGGCCCTCTCTCCTAATCCCCCAGCCTCATGTTCCTGTATAGAGATAAGCCCGGGCTTATATAGCAAGTCTCATTATTTTCTGCTATTAATGCGAAAATCTAAATTCATTCCGGCCGACTACTCTTCTGATTCAGCGCTCTACCCCCCCCCCCCCCCACCACCACCACCATTACACCTCCCATGTAAAAAGCATGATTTTTTAAAAATTTTTAACCAAATTGGGGTCAAAACTTAACAGGCCGTTGTTCACATATATTAATTAGTAGATGGATCTCTCTTAAGCGATGAACATTGATGTCTAATCATATTTTTTGTTGTTTTTCCATTTCAGGTCATGTTCACGGGAGAGAATATACCTGTCCATCCTCACGTTTATAGCAACGGTCACATCTGTCTTTCCATACTAACTGAAGACTGGTCGCCAGCCCTCTCAGTGCAATCAGTCTGTCTCAGCATTATCAGCATGCTGTCCAGCTGCAAAGAAAAGGTATGGGGGTGACAGCAGACCCATGGATTGCTAGGGTACCAGGGAAAAATTATTAGCTGGCCACATCAATTCTTTTTTTATATACACACTACCGGTCAAAAGTTTTAGAACACCTACTCATTCAAGGGTTTTTCTTCATTTGTACTATTTTCTAGATTGTAGACTAATAGTGAAGACGTCAAAACTATGAAATAACACATATGGAATCACGTAGTAACCAAAAAAAGTGTTAAACAAATCAAAATATATTTTCAAATAGCCACCTTTTGCCTTGATGACAGCTTTGCACTCTCTTGGCATTCTCTCAACCAGCTTCACCTGGAATGCTTTTCCAACAGTCTAGAAGGAGTTCCCACATATGCTGAGCACATGTTGGCTGCTTTTCCTTCACTCTGCGGTCCGACTCATCCCAAACCATCTCAATTGGGTTGAGGTCAGGGGATTGTGGAGGCCAGGTCATCTGATGCAGCACTCCATCACTCTCCTTCTTGGTCAAATAGCCCTTCCACAGCCTGGAGGTGTGTTTGGTCATTGTCCTGTTGAAAAACAAATGATAGTCCCACTAAGCCCAAACCAGATGGGATGGCGTATCGCTGCAGAATGCTGTGGTAGCCATGCTGGTTAAGTGTGCCTTGAATTCTAAATAAATCACAGACAGTGTCACCAGCAAAGCACCCCCACACCATAACACCTCCTCCTCCATGCTTTATGGTGGGAAATACACATGCAGAGATCATCCGTTCATCCACACCACGTCTCACAAATACACAGCAGTTGGAACCAGAAATCTCCAATTTGGACTCCAGACCAAAGGACACATTTCCACCGGTCTAATGTCCATTGCTCGTGTATATTGTCCCAAGCAAGTCTCTTCTTCTTATTGGTGTCCTTTAGTAGTGGTTTCTTTGCAGCAATTCGACCATGAAGGCCTGATTCACACACATCTCCTTTGAACAGTTGATGTTGAGATGTGTCTGTTACTTGAACTCTGTGAAGCATTTATTTGACCTGCAATTTCTGAGGCTGGTAACTCTAATGAACTTATCCTCTGCAGCAGAGTTAACTCTGGGTCTTCCATTCCTGTGGTGGTCCTCATGAGAGCCAGTTTCATTATACAGCTTGATGGTTTTTGCGACTGCACTTGAAGAAACTTTCAAAGTTCTTCAAATGTTCCATATTGGCTGACCTTCATGTCTTAAAGTAATGATGGACTGTCGTTTCTCTATGCTTATTTGAGCTGTTCTTGCCATAATATGGACTTGGTATTTTACCAAATAGGGCTATCTTCTATATACCGCCCCTACCTTGTCACAACACAACTGATTGGCTCAAACGCATTAAGAAGGAATGAAATTCCACAAATTAACTTTTAAGAAGGCGCACCTGTTAATTGAAATGCATTCCAGGTGACGACCTCATGAAGCTGGTTGAGAGAATGCCAAGAGTGTGCAAAGCTGTCATCAAGGCAAAGGGTGGCTATTTGAAGAATCTCAAATATAACATATATTTTGATTTGTTTAACACTTTTTTGGTTACAATATGATTCCATATGTGTTATTTCATAGTTTTGATGTCTTCACTATTATTCTACAATGTAGAAAATTAGTAAAAATAAAGAAAAACCCTTGAATGAGTAGGTGTTCTAAAACTTCTGACCGGTAGTGTATATTGTCATGATTTATTCAAACGGTAATGGGCAATTGACCAAAAATAAACCATATGAAATATATGCCTGTCGTTGTGAGCGAGCCACTTCCTCTCCCTATAAGGCGCACAGAGGAGAGAGAATTGCATTCTAATTAGCACAACCATATGACCATTACACAAAATACAGTTTTAATCAATTTGCCTACATGGCTAGCGAGCCACATGATTATATTTTGAATTAGCAATCTAGCTAAGTGTTTTGAGTTCCCACTACCTCAGGGGGTGAATAATATAACCTTGGCCAATATTGCACAAAGATGTCCAAAAAGGAATCTGATCATTCTGGATCCTATTTCAACAGTTTGCTCGTCAAAATCTCAATCATGCTTTCCCTGGATATGTTAGATGAAATAGCTTACTTTTTTAAATCACAGTCTACCATCTCAGTTGTCTTAATTGTCACGGGAAAAAAATGGTCTACTTGCTACTGTTGATGGTCTGCAGAAATAAAACTATAAAAAGACTCCTAGCATTCCTCTTGGTTAGCCGACTGTAGCCATGTTTAATACCTCTTTTGGAACACTTTTCTTAAAGGGGCAGTGTCCTATTTTGAGATGGAAAAAATATAAATCTTTAAAATGACAGGCCTACTTCAGAAACAAACATTTATGCAGTTAAATGATCCAGAATGATCAGATTTCCTTTTTGGACATCTGATTGTTTTCTACTCCTTCTCACGTTGGTAAATCATTATTAATAGAAAGGTATCAACATGCTGTCTATTGCATTTAACTTGCACATAACTTGCCTCATACAGTGTATGTAAATGCTAAAGCCAAATCAAATCACATTTTATTGGTCACACACATATTTAGCAGATGGTATTGTGGGTGTAGCAAAATGCTTGTGTTCCTAGCTCCCAACAGTGCAGTAATATCTAACAACAATTTTAAAGTAAAAGAATGGAATTAAGAAATATAGAATAAAAACACGTTCTAATAATGTGAGAAATGACAACAACAAATACTGCGAAGTTGCTTAGGAGCCAGAAACAGCCGCCATGTCTATCGACGCCATCTAGAATGATTCCTGTATAAACAGTAGGATGTCTTTAGGTAGGTTCACTGTCTGAACTCCCCAGAGCCCCCTGCTGTTGCTAAACAGGCATCACAGCTGGTGTTGGGGGGGGGGGGGGGAAATAATACTAATAGGAGTGCAAAGAATGATGTGCTCTATGGTACATATCTAGGGTCAGCTTCCCCTTCCCCGATCCTAACCTTAACCAATAGTGAGGGAATGCAGAACTGACCCAAGTTCAGTTTCTAGAGGCATGCCATGTTTATACCCGCACCTCTCTGATGATGATGGTTGTCTCTCTGTTTTGTCTGCAGAGACGGCCCCCTGATAACTCCTTTTACGTAAGAACGTGTAATAAAAATCCAAAGAAGACAAAATGGTGGTATCACGGTGAGTAGTTAGGTTACAGCTGTGAGGAGAGACGGACTGCATCACTTCTTCTTTTTTTATAAGAAACATTCATGTGTTGAAAATCCCAAATTGTTTGCATAGTCCAACTTACACACAGCTCTGACACACACACTTACCCCACCAGACATGCCACCAGGGGTCTTTTCACAGTCCCCAAATCCAGAACAAATTCAAGAAAGCAGTACAGTATTATATAGAGCCGTTATTGCATGGAACTCCGTTCCATCTCATATTGCTCAAAATGAACAGCAAACCTGGTTTCAAAAAAAGCAACACCTCACGCCTCTCCTCTATTTGACCTAGATAGTTTGTGTGTATGTATTGATATGTAGGCTATGTCTGCCTTTTTTTATAATTTTTTTATGTAGTTCTGTTCTTGTCTATTAATGTTCTGTATCATGTTTCATGTTTTGTGTGGACACCAGGAAGAGTAGCTGCTGCTTTTGCATTATCTAATGTGGATCCTAATAAAATGCAAAAAAAAATAAAAAAACATCCTCTGTAGCCAGGTAATAGATAACCATGTTAATATGTAAAGAGTAAACCATTCCATCCTCGCTCAGACGGTGTTTATGTATTACTGTTAGAATGGTTATCCTGTGTGGTTAATGGGAATGGGGAAGTACAGCAATCTAATACTTTTAACTCAACAGGTTAGATTTGGATGAGTCAATATGTAAGCACGTTAACATCCAGATCATCATGTCAGTGTATTTGATACTGAAAGTGTGTGTTTTTTTTTCTTTCTCAGATGATACATGCTAATGACCTTTTTGTAATAGTCCTAGAAGAAGTCCTACTGACCCACATAAAGCACTTTTTAATCATTCAGTCACTGAACTCTGACCTTTGACTGGAACAATGGACACCATGATGCGCTGGAGACTCTTTTTTGAACTGCTTTTCCCAGAGGGAAGTTGGATGCATGTTTTAGCCGGTTGTAATATACAAAAGAAAATGAGGAAATAAAGGAACGTTATGTTATTTACCAACAATGGATTGTTTTTGCAAAAAAGGTCGTTATGCAGCCAGCGAGAGAAATGGTTTTGTAGTGAGATTATTATTGTTATTGTTTTAAGATGATTCTTGTTTCCTTTTGTGTTTGTTTGGGTACATTTTAAAGGTTGTCATCGTGTGTTGTACAGTAATAACAACGGTGGATGCATGCTTGGGCCTACAAAGACATCCACATTAAATAGTTTATATGTGGAAGGGATCTGAGCGTCTTAAACCCAAGAAAATACTTTTTTTTTATTTTTTACTAATATTCAATGCACTGTGACAATATGTAGAGCTACAACAGATCAATGTTATTATTCCAAACATGCAGTTAACTTCTACTGTAAAACCACAAACACCACTTATCTTCAGGTAATAATACGGTTTTAAGTGAATTTACATTTCGCTGGTTAATCAAGAGCCAGCTCTCTGCCTTCTGTCTTCCAAGGACAGACTTGATTTCAGAAGTTGTGGATTTGTCTGGTCTGTGTGTTGGTACGGACACCAGAATGATGGTTACAACTCTTAGGCTGCATTTACACAGGCAGCCCAATTTTGACCTTTTTTTTTTTTGCCACTAATTGGTCTTTTGACCAATCGGATCAGATATTTGGCCCATAATTGGGCTGCCTGTGTAAACACAGACTTGCGTACCTCTTCACAATAATATGGGCTGAACTCATGTGATGGTCTTCGCAGGTCCATTCTGTAAAGGCCAGAGATGTAGGGCAACATTACATCCATGTAAAGAATGTCTGTGTTGTGGTCCATTTTTATTTGTATGATGGTTTTTGTCTTGATGAGATTTTTAATGCTTTAATCTAAACATTTATTTGTCTTGTTGTTTTTGTTTTCCAGCTAGCTGACACTTTTAAAGGGGGAGGATGTTTTAGGTTCTGTGTTTTTAATGTCTTGTTTAATTTAAAATCTCTATGTTGATCAGCATAGTGGTAGTAACCGTGAACGGAATAGTGGTAAAACTGTTAAGACGAGGCTAGATTGATTCTCTGGTCAGAGATTGGCTCAGGGTACTTTTTTCAATACGAGAACACCTCTGGATAAATAAAATCCTATAAGATATTTTTTTGCATTTTAACTATATTTTCACCAAAAGAGACTTATGTTGTGAAATTAATAACATGTCTGAAACTATTGTGTGTGTGTATATAAGTCTTTAGAAATTTTCGAGATGACGAATGATGTTACGGGAAGTTAGGAATGGATGCATTTTCCTCATGTTATAGCAGTGTGACTATAATAGGAGTGCTTTATTTGTTCTCTGTAATGTTTCTCCTGAATAGTACACTACAGTCAGTTAGTTTCAGGGTTGGGGGTCAATTCCATTTGAATTCCAGTCAATTCAGAAAGTTAAACCAAATTCGAAATCCTAATTTTCCTCATTGAACAGCGTTTGAAGAGAATTGGACTTAGAACAGTCATTTTCTGTGTACTTCCTGAATTGACCCTTACCCTAGCTTAGTTCATCGTCCAACACAACTACAGTTGGTCTGCGGGGTCGGCAGTTGAACGTTAGGGATGCACCCTGCTATTTCCCAGCAGTACCACACATGGCTACAGCGCTCGCAGGTTGCATTTATACAGGCAGCCCAATTATTCGCACGATATCTGATTGGTCAAAATACCAATTAGTGGCAAAGGATCTGATCTGATTGATTGAAAAATACCAATAAGTGGTAAAAAGATCAGAACTGGTCTGCCTGTGTAAATGCACCCATAGTGTAACTATCTACCACCTGGAGGCTGGTGGGAGGAGCTATAGGAGGAAATGCTTGTTGTAATGGGCTGGAATGGAATAAATGAAACCGTATTAGAACACATCAAACGTGGAAAAAATGAGCCTGTCCTCCCATAGCTCCTCCCACCAGCCTCGACTGCTATCTACATACACCTTATGTTATTATTGGTTACAGAGGGAGGGAATCAGCTGCTGTGGCATCCTCTTCCCCTACATAGTGCACTACTTTCGACCAGAGCACTATGGACCCTGGTCAAAATGTAGTGCACTATAAAGAGCCATTTGGGACGCAAGCCTGTGTGTTGCAGCAGCTCTCGTCCATTCCTATCGTTCTGCTCGGTCTCCTGTCGCCGTCCATTCAGAAATACTTCCTGGGTTTGTTTAATCTGCCTGTCTTCACAATATCAACCTTCTGAAGTGACTGGATATATGACCATGACACACTGGTATCTAGGAACCATACTGGGCGGCAGGTAGCTTAGTGGTTAAGAGCGTTGTGCCAGTAACCGAAAGGTCTCTGGTTCTAATCCCCGAGCCGACTAGGTGAAAAATCTGTCGATGTGCCCTTGAGCAAGGCACTTAACCCTAATTGCTCATGTAAGTCGCTCTGGATAAGAGCGTCTGCTAAATGACTAAAATGTAATGTAAATGATTACTATATAACGATTATCTATTTAACCAGTGTTTTTATAGTTTTTTTTATGACACTGTAGAAGAGGTCTGTGCTGCTGGACTGGGTTGATTGTCTGTCACGGTATGGCATTAGTGCAGGGACAAAAAGCCTGTATCCACAGATCAGTGGGTATGTTAAAAACAAGGAGTTGATATGTAAACAGGGTTTTGATGTCTCTCTCTCATTCTCTCTCCTTGTATTTTCCTGGTTTTATTAGGTTTTATTTTTCCTTTTTAATGTGGTTTGGATTCCTTGGCCTGCAGATTGTTGTGTGAGTGATCAGCAGTAATGGAGGGTGATGTATTATATTTATAATATATTTTGAGAATTATTTTTGTCTTTCTCCGGGATGTGCAAGCTCCATGTCAGAGGAGCCTGTTCATTTTAATAATCTATAATAAAAAGCAGAGATGACCTTTTTAATTCATCCTTGTCTCGCACACTTTGCTGTTCTGAATGGAGTTGATTACGTGTTTTAACCTCTTAAGGATCGGACCCTTATTTGCAATTTTCGCCTAAAATGACATACCCAAATCTAACTGCCTGTAGCTCAGGACCTGAAGCAAGGATATGCATATTCTTAATAGCATTTGAAGTTTGGAAATATGAAATTAATGTAGGAGAATATAACACCTTAGATCTGGTAAAAGATAATACAAACAAAAAAACATGCGTTTTCTATTAATTTTTTTGTTCCATCTTTGAAATGCAAGAGAAAGGCCACAATACAATATAGGAGTTGAGGCGCAATATAGATTTTGGCCACTAGATGTCAGCAGTGTGTACAAAGTTTCAGATTGATCCTGTCATGACTTGCCCTCATTGGCTGAGGATCAAAGATGCCGGCTAGGCAAAGGTTTGAATTTCCCTGTGAAACAAAGAAAGTCTTCCCGCCAAGACTCCAACATCCAAAAGTGGATAATGAAACAATATCCCTACTTAAAATAATGTGGGAAATGGTCAGTGGGGACTTAAAGAACAATCATGTCAAATTCGTTACTATGTTGTGATGTCATTAAAGACAGTGGAACAACATAACTGTATCTCTGGGGGGTGTACACTTCCCAGTTGAGGTTTGCATCTAATAGTTGTATAAAACGAATTATTAAGTATAGTAATACTTTTGTGAAGGTAACAATGTGATTTTAGCATTCTAGATGAGATGATTGTTTTCCATATTGATTTGTTCTCAGTCAGTGGCCACTCCCAGATGAGCACAAACATGATGAAATTCACCTTAGACCAGGAAGCCCCACGGCTTAAAATGGTTGACACTCTGCAAGACCAGCAGACGTGAAGCGTGAGCTAAACGTTACAAAATGGTTTAAAACTACAACTCCATTACCAAAGGAAGACCAAGCATACTACGGTATAAACCGGATGTTGCAAATGGTTGAATTTCTACAACACCAAGAAGCGTGAAGCTGAAGCTACACGTTACAAAATGGTTAGACCATAAAATGTGAGACGTTAGTCCAACTCTGAAACTCTCAACCGCTACACGAGGTGAAGAAGGAGACAATGCACTAGACCTTATCTTCTCAGTCTGCAGCTGGCATGTATAGTCGTCTAGAAAACTTTCACTAAAGACACGAGTTGGGAAGGACAATCCCTCTCAGACAACCGCTGGTACATCTTGAAGTATCCATTCTAACCAAAACCACGACCAGAAACTCTACCAAGGACATTGGGATCTCTGGTGGGCAAACCAGAGTCCTACATCATCAACTCAACTATCGAGGACAGCTACAAGTAAATACATGTTGCATTTCTAATCCGAATGAGCGTTTTATTTTGGGTTTTTAAGCATATGTATTTCCGTGAGCGTAGTTTCCAAAGAAACCACGATAGTTTGAATCTCTGTCTCTCCCTTACACTCTGACCCTCCTCCTACCCAAGCATTCATGCTATTGTTAGTCCAGTCCACTAGGGACCTGTTTTCATTGTATTACGTTAGTAATCAATAACCTGTGTGTGTGTGTGTGTGTTTTTGTATTTTGTTATTATTTAGTTAGTTAGTAAATAAATAATTAAGCCAATTGGTGTATTGCTGATTCATCAATAAGGTTAGGGTTCTTGCAGGTTCAAGGATTATGCAACATTCAGAATTAGACTGATAAGAGGTAATTATTTAATAAGTGACTGTTATCGATATAACACAGTTGAAGTCGGAAGTTTACATACACCTTTGACAAATACATTTAAACTCAGTTTTTCACAATTCCTGACATTTAATCCTAGTAAAGATTCCCTGTCTTAGGTCAGTTAGGATCACCACTTTTATTTTAAGAATGTGAAATGTCAGAATAATAGTAGAGATAATTATTTATTTCAGCTTTTATTTATTTCATCACATTCCCAGTGGGTCAGAAGTTTACATACACTCAATTAGTATTTGGTAGCATTGCCGTTAAATTGTTTAACTTGGGTCAAACGTTTCAGGTAGCCTTCCACAAGCTTCCCACAATAAGTTGGGTGAATTTTGGCCCATTCCTCCTGACAAAGCTGGTGTAACTGAGTCAGGTTTGTAGGCCTCCTTGCTTGCACACGCTTTTTCAGTTCTGCCCACAAATTTTCTATAGGATTGAGGTCAGGGCTTTGTGATGGCCACTCCAATACCTTGACTTTGTTGTCCTTAAGCCATTTTGCCACAACTTTGGAAGTACAGTAAGGGAAAAAGGTATTTGATCCCCTGCTGATTTTGTACGTTTGCCCACTGACAAAGAAATGATCAGTCTATAATTTTAATGGTAAGTTTATTTGAACAGTGAGAGACAGAATAAGAACAAAAAAAAATCCAGACAAACGCCAGTACATGTCCAGGCCCGTCTGAAGTTTGCTAGAGTGCATTTGGATGATCCAGAAGAGGATTGGGAGAATGTCATATGGTCAGATGAAACCAAAATATAACTTTTTGGTAAAAACTCAACTCGTCGTGTTTGGAGGATAAAGAATGCTGAGTTGCATCCAAAGAACACCATACCTACTGTGAAGCATGGGGGTGGAAACATCATGCTTTGGGGCTGATTTTCTGCAAAGGGACCCGGACGACTGATCCGTGTAAAGGAAAGAATGAATGGGGCCATGTATCATGAGATTTTGAGTGAAAACCTCCTTCCATCAGCAAGGGCATTGAAGATGAAACGTGGCTGGGTCTTTCAGCATGACAATGATCCCAAGCACACCGCCCAGGCAACGAAGGAGTGGCTTCGTAAGAAGCATTTCAAGGTCCTGCAGTGGCCTAGCCAGTCTCCAGATCTCAACCCCATAGAAAATCTTTGGAGGGAGTTGAAAGTCCGTGTTGCCCAGCGACAGCCCCAAAACATCACTGCTCTAGAGGAGATCTGCATGGAGGAATGGGCCAAAATACCAGCAACAGTGTGTGAAAACCTTGTGAAGACTTACAGAAAACGTTTGACCTGTGTCATTGCCAACAAAGGGTATATAACAAAGTATTGAGAAACTTTTGTAATTGACCAAATACTTATTTTCCATCATAATTTGCAAAAAAATCATAAAAAATCCTACAATGTCATTTTCTGGATTTTTTTTCCTCATTTTGTCTGTCATAGTTGACGTGTACCAATGATGAAAATTACAGGCCTCTCTCATCTTTTTAAGTGGGAGAACTTGCACAATTGGTGGCTGACTAAATACTTTTTTCCCCACTGTATAGTGCACTACTTTAGACCAGAGAATGGCACCCTATACCCTATATAGTGCACTACTTTAGACCAGAGAATGGCACCCTATACCCTATATAGTGCGCTACTTTAGACCAGAGCCCTATTCCCTATGTAGTGCACTACTTTTCATTTACATTACATTTTAGTCATTTAGCAGACGCTCTTATCCAGAGCGACTTACAGTTAGTGAGTGCATACATTTTTCATACTGGCCCCCCTGTGGGAAACGAACCCACAACCCTGGCGTTGCAAGCACCATGCTCTGCCAACTGAGCTACAGGAGGAGCTGAAAGAGGCAGCCTATTCCCTATATAGTGCACTACTTTAGACCAGAGAATGGCACCCTATTCCCTATATAGTGCACTACTTTAGACCATAGAATGGCACCCTATTCCCTATATAGTGCACTACTTTAGACCAGAGAATGACACCCTATACCCTATATAGTGCACTACTTTTGACCAGAGTCCTGTATAGGGAATAGGGTGCTATTTGAGACAAAGCCTTAATGTTATTTGGGCATCTTGCTGTCAGTGAATCATCGCTAACTTCACAATGCAGTCCACATTTGAGGCTACTGTACTCAGCCCAATTATAGATTTCTATAGAGGCCCAATACGGGAAATGTAATGTATTGGCACCATCTACTGGTCATGTCTTTTAAGTCTAACGTCCCCCAGTCAAGTCCAAACGATGCTACTGTCAGCTTTCCATTATTCACTTCTTCACCAATCAGTCCAGTATGTGTGAGATAATTTAACAGCCTTTGTATTGAAATATCCTGCAGTTTGTTATAATAATAATAATAATAATAATAATAATAATAATAATGATGATTTATTGACGCAGTCCACCGAAATGTCTTCTGATTCGATTACAACATTTGGAGAGGTTGGAGAAGAGGGCAGCCACAGTGCAGCGCTCAATGATCAGTTTTAAGTGGGGTTAAGTGCCTTGCTCCTGGGCACAACGGCAGGATGTTGTATGGTATGTTACTTGAATGTCCTGTGAAGTGAAAACTGCGTACCTGGATTCTCTGGTACGGTGGTAATTGGTACACTACAATAACCAACCAGCACAGCTCCAGTTAAATATTTAGCTGCTTCTCAAACCCTCGATTTCCTAGGAGAGAACTTACTCCATTTCTTACTGGTCATAATGCACAAGTCAACAACACATGAGTGCATCAAGTCCTTGTGGGTTTTGGGGTAGTGACTGACTTAATACAAATGGTCAAATTAGACATTTCCAAGTTTACTTGGAACAGAAACATTGCATTATTGCTCCATCACTAGCTAAAACTAAGTTAATTTCTAATTTCTAATAAATGATTGCATTATCATAAGTCCAACACACTTTAATATTATAATCACTCAGCTGGCATTTTGCTACCGATATAAATGAATAATTTCATTCAACTTGATGACTAAGGTCTCAGCTCAGACCAGACCCCTAGCAGCTGGACGTCTAGAGAGAATACTCTGGATAACCAGACCCCTAGCAGCTGGACGTCTAGAGAGAATACTCTGGATAACCAGACCCCTAGCAGCTGGACGTCTAGAGAGAATACTCTGGGAGCGAGACTGAACCAGCTGGACGTCTAGAGAGAATACTCTGGGAGCGAGACTGAACCAGCTGGACGTCTAGAGAGAATACTCTGGGAGCAAGACTGAACCAGCTGGACGTCTAGAGAGAATACTCTGGGAGCAAGACTGAACCAGCTGGACTTCTAGAGAGAATACTCTGGGAGCGAGACTGAACCAGCTGGACGTCAAGAGAGAATACTCTGGGAGCAAGACTGAACCAGCTGGACGTCAAGAGAGAATACTCTGGGAGCAAGACTGAACCAGCTGGACGTCAAGAGAGAATACTCTGGGAGCAAGACTGAACCAGCTGGACTTCTAGAGAGAATACTCTGGGAGCAAGACTGAACCAGCTGGACGTCTAGAGAGAATACTCTGGGAGCGAGACTGAACCAGCTGGACGTCTAGAGAGAATACTCTGGGAGCGAGACTGAACCAGCTGGACGTCTAGAGAGAATACTCTGGGAGAGAGACTGAACCAGCTGGACGTCTAGAGAGAATACTCTGGGAGCGAGACAGAACCAGCTGGATGTCTAGAGAGAATACTCTGGGAGCGAGACTGAACCAGCTGGACATCTAGAGAGAATACTCTGGGAGCAAGACTGAACCAGCTGGAAGTCTAGAGAGAATACTCTGGGAGCAAGACTGAACCAGCTGGACGTCAAGAGAGAATACTCTGGGAGCAAGACTGAACCAGCTGGACGTCAAGAGAGAATACTCTGGGAGCGAGACTGAACCAGCTGGACGTCTAGAGAGAATACTCTGGGAGCAAGACTGAACCAGCTGGACGTCTAGAGAGAATACTCTGGGAGCAAGACTGAACCAGCTGGACGTCTAGAGTCGAATACTCTGGATAACCAGACCCCTAGCAGCTGGACGTCTAGAGAGAATACTCTGGATAACCAGACCCCTAGCAGCTGGACGTCTAGAGAGATTACTCTGGGAGCAAGACTGAACCAGCTGGACGTCAAGAGAGAATACTCTGGGAGCAAGACTGAACCAGCTGGAAGTCTAGAGAGAATACTCTGGGAGCAAGACTGAACCAGCTGGACGTCTAGAGAGAAAACTCTGGATAACCAGACCCCTAGCAGCTGGACGTCTAGAGAGAATACTCTGGATAACCTGACCCCTAGCAGCTGGACGTCTAGAGAGAATACTCTGGATAACCTGACCCCTAGCAGCTGGACGTCTAGAGAGAATACTCTGGGAGCAAGACTGAACCAGCTGGACATCTAGAGAGAATACTCTGGGAGCAAGACTGAACCAGCTGGACGTCTAGAGAGAATACTCTGGGAGCGAGACTGAACCAGCTGGATGTCTAGAGAGAATACTCTGGATAACCAGACCCCTAGCAGCTGGACATCTAGAGAGAATACTCTGGGAGCAAGACTGAACCAGTTGGACGTCTAGAGAGAATACTCTGGGAGCGAGACTGAACCAGCTGGACGTCTAGAGAGAATACTCTGGGAGCGAGACTGAACCAGCTGGACATCTAGAGAGAATACTCTGGGAGCGAGACTGAACTGAACTGTGCGCCTCCCAAATTGAGCTCTGTACCTCATGGCTGTGCGCCTCCCAAGTTGTGTAACAATGCTGAGGGCTCAATACATACAGTGAGGGAAAAAAGTATTTGATCCCCTGCTGATTTTGTACGTTTGCCCACTGACAAAGAAATGATCAGTCTATAATTTTAATGGTAGGTTTATTTGAACAGTGAGAGACAGAATAACAACAACAAAATCCAGAAAAACGCATGTCAAAAATTTTATAAATTGATTTGCATTTTAATTAGGGAAATAACTATTTGACCCCCTCTCAATCAGAAAGATTTCTGGCTCCCAGGTGTCTTTTATACAGGTAACGAGCTGAGATTAGGAGCACACTCTTAAAGGGAGTGCTCCTAATTTCAGCTTGTTACCTGTATAAAAGACACCTGTCCACAGAAGCAATCAATCAATCAGATTCCAAACTCTCCACCATGGCTAAGACCAAAGAGCTCTCCAAGGATGTCAGGGACAAAATTGTAGACCTACACAAGGCTGGAATGGGCTACAAAACCATCGCCAAGCAGCTTGGTGAGAAGGTAACAACAGTTGGTGCAATTATTCGCAAATGGAAGAAACACAAATTAACTGTCAATCTCCCTCGGCCTGGGGCTCCATGCAAGATCTCACCTCGTGGAGTTGCAATGATCATGAGAAAGGTGAGGAATCAGCCCAGAACTACACGGGAGGATCTTGTCAATGATCTCAAGGCAGCTGGGACCATAGTCACCAAGAAAACAATTGGTAATACACTACACCGTGAAGGACTGAAATCCTGCAGTGCCCGCAAGGTCCCCCTGCTCAATAATAATATGCCATTTAGCAGACGCTTTTATCCAAAGCGACTTACAGTCATGTGTGCATACATTTTTACGTATGGGTGGTCCCAGGGATCGAACCCACTACCCTGGCGTTACAAGCGCCATGCTCTACCAATTGAGCTACAGAGGAATGCTGCCTATTACCCCAAGAATACCATCCCCACTGTCAAACATGGAGGTGGAAACATTATGCTTTGGGGGTGGTTTTATGCTAAGGGGCAGGACAACTTCACCGCATCAAAGGGACGATGGACCGGGCCATGTACCGTCACATCTTGGGTGAGAACCTCCTTCCCTCAGCCAGGGCATTGAAAATGGGCTGTGGATGGGTATTCCAGCATGACAATGACCCAAAACACACGGCCAAGGCAACAAAGGAATGACTCAAGAAGAAGCACATTAAGGTCCTGGAGTGGCCTAGCCAGTCTCCAGACCTTAATCCCATATAAAATCTGTGGAGGGAGCTGAAGGTTCGAGTTGTCAAATGTCAAATGTCAAAATGAAACCTTAATGACTTGGAGAAGATCTGCAAAGAGGAGTGGAACAAAATCCTTCCTGAGATGTGTGCAAACCTGGTGGCCAACTACAAGAAACGTCTGACCTCTGTGATTGCACGGCGCTTGTAACGCCAAGGTAGTGGGTTCGATCCCCGGGACCACCCATACACAAAAAAAAAAAAATGTATGCACGCGTGACTGTAAGTCGCTTTGGACAAAAGCGTCTGCTAAATGGCTTATTATTATTATTGCCAACAAGGGTTTTGCCACCAAGTACTAAGTCATGTGTTGCAGAGGGGTCAAATACTTATTTCCCTCATTAAAATGCAAATGAATTTATAACATTTTTGACATGCGTTTTTCTGGACTTTTTTTGTTGTTGTTATTCTGTCTCTCACTGTTCAACTAAACCTACCATTAAAATTATAGACTGATCATGTCTTTGTCAGTGGGCAAACGTTCAAAATCAGCAGGGGATGAAATACGTTTTTTCCCTCACTGTAATGACACACATGCTAACTTGCTATATGAAGCTAGCTAGCTACAGTATTTAGCATTTTGCCAGGACAGCTAACAGCTAACCCGTACATGGACGACAGATGTTTAGCTACGTTTTTTTCTAGCTATATTGAAATTGTAATGTGACAAATGCCAATGGTATGATCAAAATACATTCTGTGTAACCTCTCATATAGCCAAATGAAACAAATTGCTCAGATCAACTAATTAATGGATCGTGATGTGGGAGGCCAAAATCAAATCAAAGTTTATTGGTCACATAAAGTACACATATTTTCAGATGTTATCGCAGGTGCAGCGAAATGCTTTTGTTTCTGGCTCCAACAATGCAGCCATACAATAACAATACATATAATACAAAACAATTGTGAAATTTTTTTTGGGAAACATCAGAATGAGCAATGTTAGAACTAGCAATGTCAGAGTGCAGAATATAATTATATGTACAGTCGTGGTAAAAAGTTTTGAGAAAGTCTTCAAAGTTTGCTGCTTCAGTGTTATGAGATATTTTTGTCAGATGTTACTATGGTATACTGAAGTATAATTACAAGCATTCCATAAGTGTCAAAGGCTTTTATTGACAATTACATTAAGTTTATGCAAAGAGTCAATATTTGCAGTGTTGACCCTTCTTTTTCAAGACCTCTGCAATCCGTCCCTGGCATGCTGTCAATTAACTTCTGGGCCACATCCTGACTGATGGCAGCCCATTCTTGCATAATCAATGCTTGGAGTTTGTCAGAATTTGTGGGGTTTTGTTTGTCCACCCGCCTCTTGAGGATCGACCACAAGTTCTCAATGGGATTAAGTTCTGGGGAGTTTCCTGGCCATGGACCCAAAATGTTGATGTTTTGTTTCCCGAGCCACTTAGTTATCACTTTTGCCTTATGGCAAGGTGCTCCATCATGCTGGAAAAGGCATTGTTCGTCACTAAACTGTTCTTGGATGGTTGGGAGAAGTTGCTCTCGGAGGATGTGTTGGTACCATTCTTTATTCATGGCTGTGTTCTTAGGCAAAATTGTGAGTGAGCCCACTCCCTTGGCTGAGAAGCAACCCCACACATGAATGGTCTCAGGATACTTTACTGTTGGCATGACACAGGACTGATGGTAGCGCTCACTTTGTCTTCTCCGGACAAGCTTTTTTCCGGATGCCCCAAACAATCGGAAAGGGAATTCATAAGAGAAAATGACTTTACTCCAGTCCTCAGCAGTCCAATCCCTGTACCTTTTGCAGAATATCAGTCTGTACCTGATGTTTTTCCTGGAGAAAAGTGGCTTCCTCGCTGCCCTTCTAGACACCAGGCCATCCTCCAAAAGTCTTTGCCTCACTGTGCGTGCAAATGCACTCACACCTGCCTGCTGCCATTCCTGAGCAAGCTCTGCACTGGTGGTTCCCCGATCCCGCAGCTGAATCAACTTTAAGAGATGGTCCTGGCGCTTGCTGGACTTTCTTGGGCGCCCTGAAGCCTTCTTCACAACAATTTAACCTCTCTCCTTGAAGTTCTTGATGATCCGATAAATGGTTGATTTAGGTGCAATCTTACTAGCAGCAATATCCTTGCCTGTGAAGCCCTTTTTGTGCAAAGCAATGATGACGGCACGTGTTTCCTTGCAGGTCACCATGGTTAACAGAGGAAGAACAATGATTTCAAGCACCACCCTCCTTTTAAAGCTTCCAGTCTGTTATTCTAACTCAATCAGCATGACAGAGGGATCTCCAGCCTTGTCCTCGTCAACACTCTCACCTGTGTTAACGAGAGAATCACTGACATGATGTCAGCTGGTCCTTTTGTGGCAGGGCTGAAATGCAGTGGAAATGTTTTTGGGGATTAAGTTCATTTTCATGGCAAAGAGGGACTTTGCATTTAATTGCAATTCATCTGATCACTCTTCATGACATTCTGGAGTATATGCAAATTGCCATCATAAAAACTGAGGAAGCAGACTTTGTGAAAATAATAAATATTTGTGTCATTCTCAAAACCTTTGACCACGAATGTATATATAAATGGTGTGTATTAACAGTATATTAATATAAAAGGCGTGTACAGCAGTAGTTATATAGGATGAGCCATGACTAGAATACAGTATATACATATGAAGTGGACAGCAGTAGTTATATAGGATGAACCATGACTAGAATACAGTATATACATATGGAGTGGACAGCAGTAGTTATATAGGATGAACCATGACTAGAATACAGTATATACATATGGAGTGGACAGCAGTAGTTATATAGGATGAACCATGACTAGAATACAGTATATACATATGAAGTGGACAGCAGTAGTTATATAGGATGAACCATGACTAGAATACAGTATATACATATGAAGTGGACAGCAGTAGTTATATAGGATGAACCATGACTAGAATACAGTATATACAGTATGTAAACATTATTAAAGTGACCAGTGTTCACTGACTACGTACATAGGGCAGCAGTCTCTAAGGTGCAGGGCAGAGCAGCGTTAGCCGGCTAGTGACAGTGTCTATGGGTCAAGGCAGGGTACCAGGCAGGGGGCGCTAGTGATTACGCTTTTGTTTTACACTGTTTGGACTTTGTAGGCCGCCCAAGCAGTAAAATGGTAGAGGAATCCCTGATTTATACAGAGACGCTTTTCTAGCCATACGTTGTCGTTTGTGGCGAGACTACGAACAAATGCAGTGGGGTGTTGGCTAAAGCATGAATCACAGTCCACAGATGCTAGGACGCGATACTCCGGCGCGTCCCATCATGACATAGCTACGAACACCTCTCCACGATTCCCAACCAACGCGTCTCCGGTACTCGTCCTCTATTCATTTGAATGTGTTGACAGTGGAGAAATTGCTTGAGCTGCGCTGAGAAGTATGAAAGCCAATGGTCCAAAATTCTAGAACACTGCTATGCGTTTTGGACTGTGTTAAACCCTTACGGAAGGACAATCAGGCTACCTCAGCTAGATACACAATAACATGACATGTAGCACGCTATGTCAGGCTACCTCAGATAGATACACAATAACATGACATGTAGCACGCTATATCAGGCTACCTCAGATAGATACTCAATAACATGACATGTAGCACGCTATATCAGGCTACCTCAGATATACAGTGCATTCAGAAAGTATTCAGACCCTTTCCCTTTTTCCACAGTTTGTTACGTTACAGCCTTATTCTAAAATGTAATACATTTTTTCCCCCCTCATCAATCTACACACCATACCCCATAATGACAAAGCGAAAACTGGTTTTTAAAGATGTTTGCAAATAATAATAATAATAAAAATAATAATAATAATAATTTTAAAAAAGATACCTTATTTACATAAGTATTCAGACCCTTTGCTATGAGACTCGAAATTGAGCTCAGGTGCATCCTGTTTCCATTGATCATCCTTGAAATTTTTCTACAACTTGATTGGACATGATTTGGAAAGGCACACATATATGTCCATATATGGTCCCACAGTTGACAGTGCATGTCAGAGCAAAAACCAAGCCATGAGGTCAAAGGAATTGTCCGTAGAGCTCAGAGACAGGATTGTGTCGAGGCACAGATCTGGGGAAGGGTACCAAAACAATTCTGCAGCATTTAAGGTCCCCAAGAACACAGTGACCTCCATCATTCTTCAATGGAAGAGGTTTGGAACCACCAAGACTCTTCCTAGAGCTGGACACCTGGCCAAACTGAGCAATTGGGGGAGAAGGGCCATGGTCAGAGAGGAGACCAAAAACCAGACGGTCACTCTGACAGAGCTCCAGAGTTCTTCTGTGGAGATGGGAGAACCTTCCTGAAGGACAACCATCTCTGCAGCACTCCACCAATTAGGCCTTTATGGTAGAGTGGCCAGATGGAAGCCACTCCTCAGTAAAAGGCACATGACAGCCCGCTTGGAGGACTCTCAGACCATGAGAAACAAGATTATCTGGTCTGATGAAACCAAGATTGAACACTTTGGCCTGAATGCCAAGCGTCTCGTCTGGAGGAAACCTGGCACCATCTCTACGGTGAAGCATGGTGGTGGCAGCATCATCATGTGGGGATGTTTTTCAGCGGCAGGGACTGGGAGACTAGTCAGGGTCGAGGGAAAGATGAACTGGGGCGAAGGTTCACCTTCCAACAGGACAACGACCCTAAGCATACAACCAAGACAACGCAGGAGTGGCTTCGGGACAAGTCTATGAATGTCCTTGTATGGCCCAGCCAGAGCCCGGGCTTGAACCCGATCAAACATCTCTGGAGAGACCTGAAAATTGCTGTGCAGCGACGCTCCCCATCCAACCTGACAGAGCTTGAGAGGATCTGCAGAGAAGAATGGGAGAAACTCCTGTCACAATAATTGTATTATCTCAATGGTTGAAGTCAACTACTTCTCAATCTTTGAATAATTCCCAGAGGGTGTAAGGCTCTAGTTTAAAAATGAATTAAACAAAGTCCCATTTCTGCAATGAATCAGTTTCTTTATTCATGAGAGCTCTGCCCACTCAAGTTCAGAGCCCATCCTTTATACACACACGTCAGACGAAAATTCCCACCCCGCTTTAGGCGGGCTGTATTTTTCCACTGTACACATATCAGTCTTTATCATATTCTGCTACATGTTTCACAATCTTCTCCAAGCCTAACGGTTTCTCCCCTCCCTGAGTTGGGAGGCCTATTTTCTATTATTGGTTTCACAGTTGTCACAAGTTGTCTGTCGACAGTTCTCCTTCTCCTTTGTTGTCTGACCTACTCCTACTAAATAGTAACACAATGTCATAATCTTAACTTGTCCTATGCACACACATTACTAGATTATAGTCTTGTTATTCTAATACATTTCACACCGTTATATAGTTCCAGGGTGGAATATTATAGTCATTACACATTCTTCTATCAACTCCCCAAATACAGGTTGAATGGGAGAAACTCCCCAAATACAGGTGGAATGGTAGAAACTCCCCAAATACAGGTGGAATGGGAGAAACTCCCCAAATACATTTACATTTACATTACATTTTAGTCATTTAGCAGACGCTCTTATCCAGAGCGACTTACAGTTAGTGAGTGCGACTTACAGTTTTTTATATTTTTTTCATACTGGCCCCCCGTGGGAATCGAACCCACAACCCTGGCGTTGCAAACGCCATGCTCTACCAACTGAGCTACATCCCTGCCGGCCATTCCCTCCACTACCCTGGACGACGCTGGGCCAATTGTGCGCCGCCCCATGGGTCTCCCGGTCGCGGCCGGCTACGACAGAGCCAATCTTGTAGTGTCGTACCCAAGAAGACTCAAGGCTGTAATCGCTGCCAAAGGTGCTTCAACAAAGTACTGAGTAAAGGGTCTGAATACTTATGTAAATGTGATATTTCAGTTTGTAATTTTGTATACGTTTGCAAAATTTTCTAAACTGTTTTTGCTTTGTCATTATAGGGGTATTGTGTGTACCATGCTACCCTACTATGCTACCATCCAGTCACTCGACCTCTTGGCGCTGACGGAAACATGGATTACCACTGAAAACACTGCTACTCCTACTGCTCTCTCCTCGTCTGACCATATGTTCTCGCATACCCCGAGAGCATCTGGTCAGCGGGGCGGTGGCACAGGAATCCTCATCTCTCCCAAGTGGACATTCTCTCTTTTTCCCCTGACCCATCTGTCTATGTCCTCATTTGAATTCCATGCTGTCACAGTCACTAGCCCATTCAAGCTTAACATCCTTGTCATTTATCGCCCTCCAGGTTCCCTTGGAGAGTTCATCAATGAGCTTGACGCCTTGATAAGTTCCTTTCCTGAGGATGGCTCACCCCTCACAGTTCTGGGTGACTTTAACCTCCCTACGTCTACCTTTGACTCATTTCTCTCTGCCTCCTTCTTTCCACTCCTCTCCTCTTTTGACCTCACCCTCTCACCGTCCCCCCCTACTCACAAGGCAGGCAATACGCTTGACCTCATCTTTACTAGATGCTGTTATTCTACTAATCTCACTGCAACTCCCCACCATGTCTCCAACCACTACTTTGTATCCTTTTCTCTCTCGCTCTCCTCCAACACTCACTCTGCCCCTACTCAGATGGTAATGCGCTGTCGCAACCTTCGCTCTCTCTCTCCCGCTACACTCTCCTCTTCCATCCTATCATCTCTTCCCTCTGCTCAACCCTTCTCCCTCCAATCTCCTGATTCTGCCTCCTCAACCCTCCTCTCCTCCCTTTCTGCATCCTTTGACTCTCTATGTCCCCTATCCTCCCGGCCGGCTCGGTCCTCCCCTCCTGCTCCGTGGCTTGACGACTCATTGCGAGCTCACAGAACAGGGCTCCGGGCAGCCGAGCGGAAATGGAGGAAAACTACACTCCCTGCGGACCTGGCATCTTTTCACTCCCTCCTCTCTACATTTTCTTCCTCTGTTTCTGCTGCTAAAGCCACTTTCTACCACTCTAAATTCCAATCATCTGCCTCTAACCCTAGGAAGCTCTTTGCCACCTTCTCCTCCCTGCTGAATCCTCCTCCCCCTCCCCCCTCCTCCCTCTCTGTGGATGACTTCGTCAACCATTTTGAAAAGAAGGTTGACGACATCCGATCCTCGTTCGTTAAGTCAAATGACACTGCTGGTCCTGCTCACACTGCCCTACCCTATGCTTTGACTTCTTTCTCCCCTCTCTCTCCAGATTAAATCTTGCGACTTGTGACGGCCGGCCGCCCAACAACCTGCCCGCTTAACCCTATCCCCTCCTCTCTTATCCAGACCATCTCCGGTGACCTTCTCCCTTACCTCACCTCGCTCATCAACTCATCCTTGACCGCTGGCTATGTCCCTTCCGTCTTCAAGAGAGCGAGAGTTGCACCCCTTCTCAAAAAACCTACACTCGATCCCTCCGATGTCAACAACTACAGACCAGTATACCTTCTTTCTTTTCTCTCCAAAACTGTTGAGCGTGCCGTCTTTAGCCAACTCTCTTGCTATCTCTCTCAGAATGACCTTCTTGATCCAAACCAGTCAGGTTTCAAGACTGGTCATTCAACTGAGACTGCTCTTCTCTGTGTCACGGAGGCTCTCCGCACTGCTAAAGCTAACTCTCTCTCCTCTGCTCTTGTCCTTCTAGACCTGTCTGCTGCCTTTGATACTGTGAACCATCAGATCCTCCTCTCCACCCTCTCCGAGTTGGGCATCTCCGGCGCGGCTCACTCTTGGATTGAGTCCTACCTGACAGGTCGCTCCTGCCAAGTGGCGTGGCGAGAATCTGTCTCCGCACCACGTGCTCTCACCACTGGTGTCCCCCAGTGCTCAGTTCTAGGCCCTCTCCTATTCTCGCTATACACCAAGTCACTTGGCTCTGTCATATCCTCACATGGCCTCTCCTATCATTGCTACGCAGACGACACACAACTAATCTTCTCCTTTCCCCCTTCTGATAACCAGGTGGCGAATCGCATCTCTGCATGTCTGGCAGACATATCAGTGTGGATGATGGATCACCACCTCAAGCTGAACCTCGGCAAGACGGCGCTGCTCTTCCTCCCGGGAAGGACTGCCCGTTCCATGATCTCGCCATCACGGTTGACAACTCCGTTGTGTCCTCCTCCCAGAGTGCAAAGAGCCTTGGCGTGACCCTGGACAACACCCTGTCGTTCTCCACTAACATCAAGGCGGTGACCCTATCCTGTAGGTTCATGCTCTACAACATTCGGAGAGTACGACCCTGCCTTACACAGGAAGCAGCACAGGTCCTAATCCAGGCACTTGTCATCTCCCGTCTGGATTACTGCAACTCGCTGTTGGCTGGGCTCCCTGCCTGTGCCATTAAACCCCTACAACTCATCCAGAATGCCGCAGCCCGTCTGGTAATCAACCTTCCCAAGTTCTCTCACGTCACCCCGCTCCTCCGCACACTCAACTGGCTTCCAGTTGAAGCTCGCATCTGCTACAAGACCATGGTGCTTGCCTACGGAGCTGTGAGGGGAACGGCACCTCCATACCTTCAGGCTCTGATCAGTCCCTACACCCAAACGAGGGCATTGCGTTCATCCACCTCTGGCCTGCTGGCCCCCCTACCTCTGCGGAAGCACAGTTCCCGCTCAGCCCAGTCAAAATTGTTCGCTGCTCTGGCACCCCAATGGTGGGACAAGCTCCCTCACGACGCCAGGACAGCGGAGTCACTCACCACCTTCCGGAGACACTTGAAACCCCACCTCTTTAAGGAATACCTTGGATAGGATAAAGTCATCCTTTTACCCCCCCCTTACCCCACCCCAAAGAAAGAAAAAAAGACATATTGTAAAGTGGTTATTCCACTGGCTATAAGGTGAATGCACCAATTTGTAAGTCGCTCTGGATAAGAGTGTCTGCTAAATGATGTAAATGTAAATGTAAATGTACATTGATGAGGGGGGAAAAAAAACAATTTAATATATTTTTAGAATAAGGCTGTAACGTAACAATGTGGAAAAAGTCAAGGGGTCTGAATACTTTCCGAATGCACTGTATATATCCTCTACCATTTATATGGCATATCTCTGTGTCATGTCTAATACTGTATATACAGTGGGGAGAACAAGTATTTGATACACTGCCGATTTTGCAGGTTGTCCTACTTACAAAGAATGTAGAGGTCTGTAATTTTTATCATATGTACACTTCAACTGTGAGAGACGGAATCTAAAACAAAAATCCAGAAAATCACATTGTATGATTTTTAAGTAATTAATTTGCATTTTATTGCATGACATAAGTATTTGATACATCAGAAAAGCAGAACTTAATATTTGGTACAGGAAACCTTTGTTTGCAATTACAGAGATCATACGTTTCCTGTAGGTCTTGACCAGGTTTGCACACACTGCAGCAGGGATTTTGGCCCACTCCTCCATACAGACCTTCTCCAGATCCTTCAGGTTTCGGGGCTGTTGCTGGGCAATACGGACTTTCAGCTCCTTCCAAAGATTTTCTATTGGATTCAGGTCTGGAGATTGGCTAGGCCACTTCAGGACCTTGAGATGCTTCTTACGGAGCCACTCCTTAGTTGCCCTGGCTGTGTGTTTCGGGTCGTTGTCATGCAGGAAGACCCAGCCACGACCCATCTTCAATGCTCTTACTGAGGGAAGGAGGTTGTTGGCCAAGATCTTGCGATACATGGCCCCATCCTTCCTCCCCTCAATATGGTGCAGTCGTTCTGTCCCCTTTGCAGAAAAGCATCCCCAAAGAATGATGTTTCCACCTCCGTGCTTCACAGTTGGGATGGTGTTCTTGGGGTTGTACTCATCCTTCTTCTTCCTCCAAACACGGCGAGTGGAGTTTAGACCAAAAAGCTCTATTTTTGTCTCATCAGACCACATGACCTTCTCCCATTCCTCCTCTGGATCATCCAGATGGTCATTGGCAAACTTCAGACGGGCCTCGACATCCGCATGGCTTGAGCAGGGGGACCTTGCGTGTGCTGCAGGATTTTAATCCATGATGGCGTAGTGTGTTACTAATGGTTTTCTTTGAGACTGTGGTCCCAGCTCTCTTCAGGTCACTGACCAGGTCCTGCCGTGTAGTTCTGGGCTGATCCATCACCTTCCTCATGATCATTGATGCCCCACGAGGTGAGATCTTGCATGGAGCCCCAGACCGAGGGTGAATGACCGTCATCTTGAACTTCTTCCATTTTCTAATAATTGCGCCAACAGTTGTTGCCTTCTCACCAAGCTGCTTGCCTATTGTCCTGTAGCCCATCCCAGCCTTGTGCAGGTCTACAATTTTATCCCTGATGTCCTTACACAGCTCTCTGGTCTTGGCCATTGTGGAGAGGTTGGAGTCTGTTTGATTGAGTGTGTGGACAGGTATCTTTTATACAGGTAACGAGTTCAAACAGGTGCAGTTAATACAGGTAATGAGTGGAGAACAGGAGAGCTTCTTAAAGAAAAACTAACAGGTCTGTGAGAGCCGGAATTCTTACTGGTTGATAGGTGATCAAATACTTATGTCATGCAATAAAATGCAAATTAATTACTTAAAAATCATACAATGTGATTTTCTGGATTTTTGTTTTAGATTCCTTCTCTCACCGTTGAAGTGTACCTATGATAAAAATTACAGACCTCTACATGCTTTGTAAGTAGGAAAACCTGTAAAATCGGCAGTGTATCAAATACTTGTTCTCCCCACTGTATATCCTCTACCACAGGGTTCTTCAATTCCGGTCCTGGAGGGCCGAAACACTTCTGTTTTTTATTTCTACCTGGTAGTTAATTGCACTCACCTGGTGTCCCAGGTCTGAATTAGCCCCTGATTAGAAGGAGAGGATGAAAAACAGAGGTGTTTCGGCCCTCCAGGACCGGAATTGAAGAACCCTGCTCTACCATTTATAGAGCATGGCACAAGTGAAAGTGCAGCCCTGGCTGGCCCTGACCTTTCCCCCTGTCTCCCCCCGGGGCCATGCTCTGTCCAGGTCCCCTGGGTCTGCAACCCTCCATCAATGGCACTGGCCCCCGGACCCACCCCCCAGCTGCCCCGCTCGCTCAGCCAGGTATGGGCCCGACGCCCCTGTGTCTGTCAACCCACTAGGTAACCATAACCCACCTACTAGTTATCAGCATATAGGTTTAGTATAGTACTAGTTACTGGGTCTGTTAACCCACCGGCTATAGTACTAACATCTTCTATTCTAAAGGTCACTCCTTAGTTCTTCTTCCCGTGGGTCTCCAGGACTAGGAGGGGAAGCACCCTCTCATCTCAGCCCAAAATCCGTTTGTTGTCATGCATAAATACTCTGTAATGCATACCGGATGATTAGTGTTGTTAACGTGAATATCTTCCCCATAACAGTGTGATGACACATCGGTTCCAGGGCCCACCCCTAGGAGAACATGGCAAACCCTAAAGAGAAAACCCCCATGTGTCTGGTGAATGAGTTAGCCCGTTGTCTGGTGAATGAGTTAGCCCGTTGTCTGGTGAAAGAGTTAGCCCGTTGTCTGTTGAATGAGTTAGCCTGTTGTCTGGTGAAAGAGTTAGCCCGTTGTCTGGTGAATGAGTTAGCCCGTTGTCTGGTGAATGAGTTAGCCCGTTGTCTGGTGAAAGAGTTAGCCCGTTTCAACAGGATCCACCCGCAGTACAAGCTGCCCAATGAGAGGGAGCCTGCCCGCGCTAAGGTACCCAGCCAGGAGACAGAACAACTTCCCTGATCTAAGTGACACGTCTAAAGGAAAAGACAGAACAACACCAACGTTGGCCCGCGCGCAGTAGATCACCCGCTGGGTGGCGACGAATGGTGGTGATTCAACATAGTGAAATGAACAGAAAATGGCGTCCGATGTTCTGTTGTCAGAGGCGATTAGACAGGCTCCCGCTGCACATCGTTTTGTGTTGGTCTGTCTTCTAAAACGCAGCCAACCCAATGTCTTTCACTGACAGAGCTATCTGTTGACGGAAGGCAAGTGATTGCAAAGTGTTGGAAAATTGAATTAGGGGTACTTCAACGATGTCTGGGTTAGGGTTTGCTCAGCTAGGTGACTTGATGTAATGTGAAATCTGTGTTTAGTGATGTTGTCCCTGTCTTCTCCACTGGGTGGCGCTGTGTCTCCAACAGCAACCCAGCTACACTACTTCTCACCTGGCTCCTTGTCCATTTTCTATTTAATGTTTTTATCTATTATGTTTGTTTTTTAAAGGGGGTCATGTACAACAAAAAACACTGTGCACTGAGAAATGATGCGTTGCACCAGATGTAGCTAACCGCTTATTTCCATCTGCATTCAGAACATGGTATTCAGGCTCTCACAATACTAGGGTCCTGGGACATATACATGGGGGAAAACGTTTGGAAACAGAAAACTAAAATGAAAGTACAGTAACATTGTTTTGAAAACATTCTACAATGCAATCAGTCTCCTCTGGTAGTGACTGAGAGAGGGGCCGAGGCCTTGGCCCATCCATACAGTACCAGGGTGAGAGGAGAACAGCTATATCTAAAGGGTTATGGAACACCAGACAGAGGAATGCAAGCCTTTCACACTGAGGGAGTTGATGAATGAATGGGAGTATAGCCCCATGTACATGTCCATAGAAAATCCTCTTGTTGTTTCCATGTTTGCATCCCAAATAGCACCATGTTCCCTATATGGTACACTACTTTTGACCAGAGTCCAATGGGCCCTATGGGCTATGAAGAGAGGTGAGCCTGCCATCTACCGGCCGCTGGACCTCAAGGCTATGAAGAGAGGTGAGCCTGCCATCTACCGGCCGCTGGACCTCAAGCCCTCAACTACAGAGCCAACTATAACTTCAGGGGCATGTTCAACCGAAGGTGAGGCTAATTGACATCATGAACTCTTTTGATTTTCCCATGATGTCAAGCAAAGAGGCACTGAGTTTGAAGGTAGGCCTTGAAATACATCCATAGGTACACCTCCAATTGACTCATTTACATTACATTTTAGCCATTTAGCAGACGCTCTTATCCAGAGCGACTTACAGGAGCAATTAGGGTTAAGTGCCTTGCTCAAGGGCACATTTACGTCATTTAGCAGACGCTCTTATCCAGAGCGACTCACCAATTGGTGCGTTCACCCTATAGCCAGTGGGATAACCACTTTACAATTTTTTTTTTTGGGGGGGGGGGGGGGGGGGGGGGGGGTAGAAGGATTACTTTATCCTATCCCAGGTATTCCTTAAAGAGGTGGGGTTTCAAATGTCTCCGGAAGGTGGTGAGTGACTCCGCTGTCCTGGCGTCGTGAGGGAGCTTGTTCCACCATTGGGGTGCCAGAGCAGCGAACAGTTTTGACTGGGCTGAAGCGGGAACTATGCTTCCGCAGAGGAAGGGGAGCCAGCAGGCCAGAGGTGGATGAACGCAATGCCCTCGTTTGGGTGTAGGGACTGATCAGAGCCCGAAGGTACAGAGGTGCCGTTCCCCTCACTGCTCCATAGGCAAGCACCATGGTCTTGTAGCGGATGCGAGCCTTCAACTGGAAGCCAGTGGAGTGTGCGGAGGAGGGGGGTGACGTGAGAGAACTTGGGAAGGTTGAACACCAGACGGGCTGCGGCATTCTGGATGAGTTGTAGGGGTTTAATGGCACAGGCAGGGAGGGCCAGCCAACAGCGAGTTGCAGTAGTCCAGACGGGAGATGACAAGTGCCTGGATTAGGACCTGTGCCGCTTCCTGTGTAAGGCAGGGTCGTACTCTCCGAATGTTGTAGAGCATGAACCTGCAGGAGCGGGTCACCGCCTTGATGTTGGCGGAGAACGACAGGGTGTTGTCCAGGGTCACGCCTAGGCTCTTCGCACTCTGGGAGGAGGACACAGCGGAGTTGTCAACCGTGATGGCGAGATCATGGAACGGGCAGTCCTTCCCCGGGAGGAAGAGCAGCTCCGTCTTGCCAGGGTTCAGCTTGAGGTGGTGATCCGTCATCCATACTGATATGTCTACCAGACATGCAGAGATGCGATTCGCCACCTGGTTATCAGAAGGGGGAAAGGAGAAGATTAGTTGTGTATCGTCAGCGTAGCAATGATAGGAGAGGCCATGTGAGGATATGACAGAGCCAAGTGACTTGGTGTATAGGGAGAAAAGGAGAGGGCCTAGAACTGAGCCCTGGGGGACACCAGTGGTGAGAGCACGTGGTGCGGAGACAGCTTCTCGCCACGCCACTTGGTAGGAGCGACCGGTCAGGTAGGACGCAATCCAGGAGTGAGCCGCGCCGGAGATGCCCAGCTCGGAGAGGGTGGAGAGGAGGATCTGATGGTTCACAGTATCAAAGGCAGCAGACAGGTCTAGAAGGACAAGAGCAGAGGAGAGAGAGTTAGCTTTAGCAGTGCGGAGAGCCTCCGTGACACAGAGAAGAGCAGTCTCAGTTGAATGACCAGTCCTGAAACCTGACTGGTTTGGATCAAGAAGGTCATTCTGAGAGAGATAGCAAGAGAGTTGGCTAAAGACGGCACGCTCAATAGTTTTGGAAAGAAAAGAAAGAAGGGATACTGGTCTGTAGTTGTTGACATCAGTGGGATCGAGTGTTGGTTTCTTGAGAAGGGGAGCAACTCTCGCTCTCTTGAAGACGGAAGGGACATGGCCAGCGGTCAAGGATGAGTTGATCAGCGAGGTGAGGTAGGGGAGAAGGTCACCGGAGATGGTCTGGAGAAGAGAGGAGGGGATGGGGTCAAGCGGGCAGGTTGTTGGGCGGCCTGCAGTCACAAGTCGCAGGATTTTATCTGGAGAGAGAGGGGAGAAAGAAGTCAAAGCATAGGGTAGGGCAGTGTGAGTAGGACCAGCAGTGTCATTAGACTTAACAAACGAGGATCGAATGTCGTCAACCTTCTTTTCAAAGTGGTTGACGAAGTCATCCACAGAGAGAGAGGAGGGGGGGGCGGGGGGGGGGAGGATTCAGGAGGGAGGAAAATGTGGCAAAGAGCTTCCTAGGGTTAGAGGCAGATGCTTGGAATTTAGAGTGGTAGAAAGTGGCCTTAGCAGCAGAAACAGATGAAGAAAATGTAGAGAGGAGGGAGTGAAAAGATGCCAGGTCGGCAGGGAGTTTAGTTTTCTTCCATTTCCGCTCCGCTGCCCGGAGCTCTGTTCTGTGAGCTCGCAATGAGTCGTCAAGCCACGGAGCTGGAGGGGAGGACCGAGCCGGCCGGGAGGATAGGGGACACAGAGAGTCAATGGATGCAGAAAGGGAGGAGAGGAGGGTTGAGGAGGCAGAATCAGGAGATTGGAGGGAGAAGGATTGAGCAGAGGGAAGAGATGATAGGATGGAAGAGGAGAGAGTAGTGGGAGAGAGAGAGCGAAGGTTGCGGCGGCGCATTACCATCTGTGTAGGGGCAGAGTGAGTAGTGTGGGAGGAGAGCGAGAGAGAAAAGGAAACAAAGTAGTGGTCGGAGACATGGAGGGGAGTTGCAGTGAGATTAGTAGAAGAGCAGCATCTAGTAAAGATGAGGTCAAGCGTATTGCCTGCCTTGTGAGTAGGGGGGGACGGTGAGAGGGTGAGGTCAAAAGAGGAGAGAAGTGGAAAGAAGGAGGCAGAGAGAAATGAGTCAAATGTGGACATAGGGAGGTTGAAATCCCCCAAAACTGTGAGGGGTGAGCCATCCTCAGGAAAGGAACTTATCAAGGCGTCAAGCTCATTGATGAACTCTCCAAGGGAACCTGGAGGGCGATAGATGACAAGGATATTAAGCTTAAATGGGCTAGTGACTGTGACAGCATGGAATTCAAATGAGGAGATAGACAGATGGGTTAGGGGAAAAATTGAGAATGTCCACTTGGGAGAGATGAGGATTCCTGTGCCACCACCCCTCTGACCAGATGCTCTCGGGGTATGCGAGAACACATGGTCAGACGAGGAGAGAGCAGTAGGAGTAGCAGTGTTTTCAGTGGTAATCCATGTTTCCGTCAGCGCCAGGAAGTCGAGGGACTGGAGATTAGCATAGGCTGGGATGAAGTCAGCTTTGTTGGCAGCAGAACGGCAGTTCCAGAGGCTGCCTGAGACCTGGAACTCCAGGTGTGGGGTGCGTGCAGGGACCACCAGGCTAGAGAGGCAGCAGCCACGCGGTGTGGGGCGTTTGTGTAGCCTGTGCAGAGAGGAGAGAACAGGGATAGGCAGAGGCATAGTTGACAGGCTGTAGCAAATGGCTACAATAATGCAGAGGAGATCGGAATGAAATGAACTAAACATCTGGGACAGTAGAGAGCAGTGCCTCCCTCACCAAGAACTTCTACTTCTAACAACTATAATTGTTTCACTGAACCACCCGAACAAAAACTCTACCAACTTCCACCTTTAGAAATCAGAATTGTTGTGAACCACAGCGGTTCAATGTTTAAAGGAATAGACTCAACCCACTTTATTCAGCTAGCTAACTATGACACCATAGCTAACTAGCATGCTAGCATCCAAAAACACACAGTTTAGCACCAACACTTGCATCCAAAAACACACAGTTTAGCGCCAACACTTGGTCACAACAAACCACCAATAGTGTGTTAACACACTAAGCAGATAATTCGTGTCAGTGTCTGTTGGCTAGCTAGCAATGGCCACTGTGTTGACCTTGTTTGAAGAACGGCTAGCTAGCTAGCTTCGTGCTACCCCCGGCACCGCCGAACAACAATGCCAACCCACAGTAACTAACCACAACAGCCCACGATGCCTAGCTATGACGCCATAGCTAACTAGCATGCTAGCATCCAATAACACACAGTTTAGCACCAATACTTGGTTACAACAAACCACCAAGAGTGTGTTAACACACTAAACAGATAATTCATGTCCGTGTCTAGTTTCTTTCGTAACGCAGCAAAAAATTAAGCGTTGGTTAGCTAGCACATTAACATTGGAAACAACTCTCCACCGTTGCACTAAACAGATAATTACCAATAAACGTTACCAGTAGCTACCCGCTAGCTAGCTAGCATACCAAGAGTGTGTTAACACACAAAACAGATCATTCATGTCCGTGTCAAGTTCCTTTCATAACGCAGCAAAAAAATTAAACGTTGGCTAGCTAGCTAGCACATTAGCTAGCACATCAACATTGGAAACCACTCTCCACCATTGCACTAAACAGATAATAACCAATAAACGTTACCAGTAGCTACCCGCTAGCTAGCTAGCCTCGTGCTTCGTCGGGCTCCGCCGTAACAATACTTAAACAATGCGTAAACTATACTTTCCTACAATAATTGCCTACGGAAACCTAAAATAACTACCTAAATAAACTACCTACCTACGATCTAAATACATGGTTTAAGCTTTACTCAACACCATATGAGAAGCCAAGCTTACCTCCTGCTAGAGAAAAACACAACCTCTCCCGACGAAGTCAGCACCAGCAGGTAATACACTCATGTCCCCCGACGACCGGTTCGTAATGATGTCAATTAGCCTATCAGAAGCTTCTAAAGCCATGACATCATTTTCTGGAATTTTCCAAGCTGTTTAAAGGCACAGTCAACTTAGTGTATGTAAACTTCTGACCCACTGGAATTGTGATACAGTGAATTATAAGTGAAATAATCTGTCTGTAAACAATTGTTGGAAAAATTACTTGTGTCAAGCACAAAATAGATGTCCTAACCGACTTGCCAAAACTATAGTTTGTTAACAAGAAATGTGTGGAGTGGTTGAAAACAAGTTTTAATGACTCCAACCTAAGTGTATGTAAACCTCCAACTTCAACTGTGTATATATATATTTGCGAGAAAAAATGAACATATGAAAGTGATGCAGACAATTACATTGATGGAAGTTACAATCTATCTGCAATATTAAACCTGATCTACCCCCTAAAAAATAAAAATAAATACAAATAAACGTTCACTGTAGGGTCTGGATGATCAAGATGAGAAAGAAAGACTGTATAAATCATTCAAATAGTGAGCTACATCAAAATAATTATAAAAATTATACTATGGTATAACAATACAAGTTCTCAGAGATAGAGATGTGGTTCAAAAAGATGGGGGTCAAATTATTGGTTCCCCTGTTTTTTTTTGTACTCCACCAGACTCCCCTTGTGAGGATAATGACAAAGCCTTTTTCTAAAATGTTTTATGAGTTGGAGAACACATTGGGAGGGATCTGAGACCATTCCTCCATACAAAATCTTTCCAGATCCTTGATATCCTTCATCTGCACTTATGGACTGCCCTCTTCAATTCAAACCACAGGTTTTCAATTGGGTTCAAGTTCATAGACTGAGATGGTCATTGCAAAATGTTGATTTTTGTGGTCAATTAACCATTTCACTTGCGGCCAAGTTTCAGCCTCCTTGCAGAGGCGACCAGGTTTTTTGGCTAAAATGTCCTGGTACCTGGTAAAGTTCATGATGCCGTTGACCTTAACAAGGGCCCCAGGACCAGTGGAAGCAAAATGGCCCAAAAACAACAAAGATCCATCACCATATTTTACAGTGTGGAATGAGGTATTTTCTCTGTCCTGGCTACACAGACTCCTTACTCATTTACATTTTAGTCATTTAGCAGACGCTCTTATCCAGAGCGACTTACAGTTAGTGAATTAATTATTATTATTATACTGCCCCCCCGTGGGAAACGAACCCACAACCCTGGCGTTGTAAACGCCATGCTCTATCAACTGAGCTACATCCCTGCCAGCCATTCCCTCCCCTACCCTGGGCCAATTGTGCGCCGCCCATGAGTCTCCCGGTCGCGGCCGGCTGCGACAGAGCCTGGATTCGAACCAGGATCTCTAGTGGCACAGTTAGCACTGCGATGCAGTGCCTTAGACCACTGCGCCACTCAGTAGGTAGCGAACTCTAGGCCACGCCCACGGACGTTAATTTATTCTCCACACTGATTGGTCCAGAAACCGATGGGTTGGGCCAGAGCCAGAACACAAGTGGGTAAAGGAGTGATTTGAAAATTCAAACTAAAGTATGGAAGAATTTATGGGTCGTCACTAGGGCTGTGGATGTCACACAGTTTTGTCAGCCGGTGATTGTCAAGCAAATAACTGTCGGTCTCATAGTAATTGACCGTTAATTAACATAAACACATTTAGCATCTCCTGACTTCCATACATTGCCTTCAAGCCATTTACAAAAGTTTAATAAATCCATGTAATATAGCTTATACCTTCACAATAAATCCATTATTTATTTTAGACAGGTCTAAAGAAGCATGATATGAAGAAAATGTAGTCTATTTCAGAAGAAAAGAATAGCATACTCTGAGTTGTCCTTATGTTATTGTCACGGTTTCGGCCGAGGCGGCTCCTCCTCCTTGTTCGGGCAGGTTTCGCCGGTCGTCGTCTCCGGAGTTCTAGCTGCCACCGCTCGATGTTTCTTGTTTGTTTGGTTTTGTCTGTTAGTCACACCTGTTTTGTGTTAGGTCTCATTTAGCACCCTATTTAGTTTCCTTGTTGTTAGGTTTGTGTTGTGTGTAATTGTTCGTGTCGTGGTTGCGCTACCCGTGTCGGTACGCTATTTTTCCTGAGCTTCCTCCTTGTTGTGTGAGGAGAGATTTACGCACCTGTGTGTGCGCTTGTAGTTACGCCTGTGTGCGTCTTTTTGCCTCCGGGCTGTTGTGGATTAATTTTCGTGCTCAGTAAAGTCTTGTTGGACTTACCCTCTGCTGCCTGCGCCTGATTCTACACCACACCCATACACAGCACCGTGACAGAATTACACACCATAGAATGGAATCAGCAGGAGCACCCGTCGACCCCATGGAGGAGCGTCTCCTTGGACACGAGCACCGGATCAACCGTATCGGGCACGCCTTGGAGGGCGTCATGGACACCCTTCGTCGATGGGAGACCAGCGGGGTTCCCATAGCCCCACCTATCGCACCATCACCTTCACCACCGGACAACCCGCCCGTCCATCGACCGGAACCCAGTGGGATTCGGCTCTCGCTCCCGAGGGCGTACGACGGCACCGCTGCCGGGTGTCAGGGGTTCCTCCTACAAGTGGAGCTCTACATTGCCACCATACACCCGGCGCCCTCGGGATACGAGAGTGTTTCCGCCCTCATCTCCTGTCTCACCGGCAAGGCGTTGGAGTGGGCCAACGCCGAGTGGAGGGGAATAGACGCCGCCACAGTCACCTATGCGGAGTTCTCCCGTCGCTTCCGTGCGGTCTTCGACCATCCACCAGAGGGGAGAGCGGCGGGGGAACGTCTATTCCACCTCCGACAGGGGATGAGGAGCGCTCAGGCGTTTGCGCTGGAGTTCCGGACTCTAGCGGCTGATGCGGGGTGGAATGAGAGGGCCCTCATAGACCACTTCAGATGTAGCCTTCGGGAGGACGTCCGCAGGGAGTTAGCCTGCAGGGACACTACACTAACATTTGACCAGCTGGTGGACATGGCCATTCGACTGGACAACCTGCTGGCGACTCGCGGACGTCCCAGGTGGGGGCCCCCCATTCCACCCTCCAGCGCCTCCGAGCAGTGTCCGATGGAGCTTGGAGGTGCTGGCGCTAGAGGGAGAAGAGGTAGGAGCCCGAGGGGGGCAGTCTCCTGCACCAAGTGTGGGCGCGGAGGGCACACCGCGGCTAGGTGCTGGGGAGGGTCCCCTGGTGAGGGAGAGAGCAGGTCATACAGTGGGGAGTCCACCCAGGTGAGTAGGCGCCCTACTTACCCAGAGCTTTCTGTCGTTCACATTACCTTACCTGTTTGTTTCCCACAGGTTGCACCTCGGTCCCAGCATAAGGCGCTAGTCGATTCAGGCGCAGCTGGGAATTTTGTAGACCGGAGATTCTGTGTTAAGTTAGGGATTCCCCTCCTTCCAGTCGAAAAACCCTTTCCTGTACATGCCCTAGATAGTCGTCCGTTAGGATCTGGGTTGATTGGGGAGGTCACAGCGCCACTTAGGATGATGACGCAGGGGGGTCATGAGGAGACGATTCAACTCTATCTTATCGACTCTCCTGCGTATCCGGTGGTACTGGGGCTTCCCTGGTTGATGACCCATGATCCTACTATTTCGTGGCGAGAGAAAGCTCTTAAAGGGTGGTCTGCTCAGTGTGAGGGGTTATGTCTGGGTGTTTCCGTAGGGGCGACCTCGGTGGAGAGTCCGAACCAGATGCCAGCACTGCACATTCCTCCTGAGTATGAGGATTTGGCGCTCGTGTTCAGTAAGACCAGAGCGGCACAGTTGCCACCTCATAGACAAGGGGATTGTGCGACAGACCTCCAGGCAGGAGCAGCGCTTCCGCGGAGCCATGTGTATCCTTTGTCACAGGAGGAGAAAAGGGCAATGGAGACTTACATTGCCGAGTCTCTGAGACAGGGATACATACGGGCCTCCACTTCTCCCGCGTCCTCGAGCTTCTTTTTTGTGAAGAAAAAGGATGGAGGTTTGCGTCCGTGTATTGATTACCGCGGTCTCAATCAGGTGACGGTGAAGTACAGCTATCCACTTCCTCTGATTGGGACCATGACGGAGTCCTTACACGGGGCAAGGTTCTTCACAAAATTGGATCTCAGGAGCGCATATAACTTGGTGCGCATTAGGGAGGGCGATGAGTGGAAGACAGCATTTAGTACTACATCCGGCCATTACGAGTATCTCGTCATGCCATATGGGTTAATGAATGCTCCATCAGTCTTCCAATCGTTTGTAGACGAACTTTTCCGGGACATGCAGGCGCAGGGAGTAGTGGTGTACATAGATGATATTCTTGGGTACAGTGCTACTCGGGCCGAGCATGTAGCCCTGGTGCGCAGGGTATTGAGGAGACTGTTGGAGCATGACCTGTATGTCAAAGCTGAGAAATGTCTGTTCTTCCAGGAGTCAGTTTCCTTTTTGGGTTACCAGTTGTCTGCGTCAGGGGTGAGAATGGAGGTGGACCGAGTGTCCGCCGTGCGTAATTGGCAAACCCCAACTACGGTTAAAGAGGTGCAGCGGTTCTTGGGTTTTGCGAATTACTACCGGAGGTTTATCCGGGGTTTTGGACAGGTGGCAGCTCCCATAACGTCTCTTCTGAAGGGGGGTCCGGTGCGCTTGCAGTGGTCAGCTGAGGCGGACAGGGCCTTTGGGAGAGTGAAGGACCTGTTTACCTCGGCCCCGGTGTTGGCGCACCCGGATCCCACTTTACCCTTCCAAGTTGAGGTGGACGCGTCTGAGGCCGGTATCGGGGCAGTTCTTTCTCAACGATCCGGCACACCACCTAAGCTCCGCCCCTGTGCTTTTTATTCTAAGAAACTCAGTCCGGCGGAGCGGAATTATGACGTAGGGGACAGGGAGCTGTTAGCCGTAGTACAGGCCCTAAAGGTGTGGAGGCATTGGCTTGAGGGGGCTCAGCACCCTTTCCTCATTCTGACCAACCATCGTAACCTGGAGTACATTCGGGCAGCTAGGAGACTGAATCCTCGCCAGGCTCGATGGACTATGTTTCTCGCCTGGTTTGTGTTCAAGATCACTTACATCCCTGGGTCCCAGAACGGGAAGGCAGATGCTCTGTCCCGTCGGTATGACACGGAGGAGAGGTGCGTGGAGTCCATTCCCATACTACCGGAGTCTTGTCTGGTGGCACCGGTGGTGTGGGAGGTCGATGCGGAGATCGAGCGGGCGTTACGCACCGAGCCTAGTCCTCCACAGTGTCCGGTGGGTCGGGTGTACGTCCCGCTCGAGGTCCGGGATCAGCTGATTTATTGGGCTCACACGTCCCCCTCCTCTGGACATCCGGGTATTGGCCGGACGGTGCACTGCCTTAGTACGAAGTACTGGTGGCCAACGTTAGCCAGGGATGTGAGGGTTTATGTCTCCTCCTGCTCAGTGTGTGCCCAGTGTAAGGCGCCCAGACACTTGCCCAGGGGTAAATTACAGCCCCTGCCCGTTCCACAACGACCCTGGTCTCACCTCTCGGTGGATTTTGTTACCGATCTTCCCTCCTCACAGGGGAATACCACCATCCTGGTCGTTGTGGATCGGTTCTCGAAGGCCTGTCGTCTCCTTCCCTTGCCGGGTCTTCCTACGGCCCTACAGACCGCTGAGGCTCTATTTACTCACGTCTTCCGGCATTACGGGGTGCCCGAGGATATAGTGTCCGATCGAGGCCCCCAGTTTACCTCCAGAGTCTGGAGAGCATTTATGGAACATTTGGGGGTCTCGGTGAGCCTTACCTCGGGTTACCACCCGGAGAGTAATGGGCAGGTTGAACGAGTCAACCAGGATGTGGGTAGGTTTCTGAGGTCATATTGTCAGGGCCGGCCGGAGGAGTGGGCGAGATATGTGCCCTGGGCCGAGATGGTACAGAACTCTCTCCGCCACTCCTCCACCCAACTAACCCCTTTTCAGTGTGTATTAGGGTACCAGCCGGTTCTGGCACCATGGCATGAGAGCCAGATCGAGGCCCCCGCTGTGGATGAGTGGGTGCGGCGCTCGGAGGAGACGTGGGACGCTGCACACGTCCATCTGCAGCGTGCCATACGTCGACAAAAGACGAGCGCCGACCTACACCGCAGTGAGGGGCCAGTGTACGCACCTGGAGATCGAGTCTGGCTCTCAACCAGAAACCTGCCCCTCCGCCTGCCCTGCCGGAAGCTGGGTCGGCGGTTTGTGGGGCCTTTTAAAGTCCTGAGGAGATTGAACGAGGTGAGTTACAGGTTAGAACTACCTATTGATTACAAGAATATTAACCCCTCGTTCCATGTGTCTCTCCTCAGGCCGGTGGTAGCTGGTCCACTCCAGGACTTTGAGATTGAGGAGACTCCTCCGCCCCCGTTGGACATCGAGGGGGCTCCGGCGTACACGGTTCGGACCATCCTGGATTCGAGACGCCGGATGGGGGGTCTCCAATATCTCGTGGAGTGGGAGGGGTACGGTCCGGAGGAGCGGTGCTGGGTGCCAAGTAGGGACATTCTGGATCCGTCCCTGATGACCGAATTCCATCGTGGTCATCCTACGCGCCCTGCTCCGCGTCCCCCTGGTCGTCCCCGAGGCCGGAGGCGGCGCGCGGCTGGAGCCGCGCGTCAAGGGGGGGGTACTGTCACGGTTTCGGCCGAGGCGGCTCCTCCTCCTTGTTCGGGCAGGTTTCGCCGGTCGTCGTCTCCGGAGTTCTAGCTGCCACCGCTCGATGTTTCTTGTTTGTTTGGTTTTGTCTGTTAGTCACACCTGTTTTGTGTTAGGTCTCATTTAGCACCCTATTTAGTTTCCTTGTTGTTAGGTTTGTGTTGTGTGTAATTGTTCGTCTCGTGGTTGCGCTACCCGTGTCGGTACGCTATTTTTCCTGAGCTTCCTCCTTGTTGTGTGAGGAGAGATTTACGCACCTGTGTGTGCGCTTGTAGTTACGCCTGTGTGCGTCTTTTTGCCTCCGGGCTGTTGTGGATTAATTTTCGTGCTCAGTAAAGTCTTGTTGGACTTACCCTCTGCTGCCTGCGCCTGATTCTACACCACACCCATACACAGCACCGTGACAGTTATGCCCTGATAATAATAATAATAATATGCCACTTAGCAGACGCTTTTATCCAAAGCGACTTACAGTCATGCGTGCATACATTTTTGTGTATGGGTGGTCCCGGGGATCGAACCCACTACCTTGGCGTTACAAGCGCCGTGCTCTACCAGCTGAGCTACAGAGGACCTGATCTGGCTATGCCATATGGCTGTGGGCTACACTAGTTCATTTAGCAGACAAGATTTGGTTAGAATTCTGTGGCATTATTTTATATTATTTTATAGTTTAAAGAATACAATTGAACAAAAGCTGAATAAAATATAAATATTTTCTCCAAATGATTTGAGGGAGTGCGCACATGCGGCTATTCTGTGTTGAGCGGTTAACAAAGAAACAGGTCCTCCTATATGCTTAATTTAGAGTTATTAATGTAACTTTAGTTGTTGGGCTAACTATGTTTAGATTTTTAATACCTTGTAAGGCTGCATGATGAGACTCTAATGATGATTTAAAAAAAGTCACTTGAAAGGCCTGATTTTAACCCTAACCTTAAATGAAGACCAAAAAGCCCATTGTTTTGTTTTCATCAAGTTTTATGATGTTGCCAATTTTGGCTTTGTGTCTGTGTTATTTTAGTATAAACCACCCACAAGACGGTTATCGAACGCACGCACCAGACATACGGACAGACAGATGGAAATTGGCAGATATTGTGTTATGTTTGGCTTTTTAAGCCAATGGTGGTGGGATAATGTCAATGTGATTGGATGACAGTTTGCAGTGGAACACGTGGAAATTGCATGTACTTTATGAATTGTTTGGCGAGCTACTCATAGGTGGGCTGTGAGCTACTGGTCGACCTGTTGGAGACTATAGTCTCCGAGACCACCTCCTTCACAATGTCCTTCACTGAGGAGGGGACCTCACCTTTCTGAAATGATAGCCCCTCTCCACGAGGAAGGGATCTCACCTTTCTGAAATGACCAATTACAGCCTGCAAGTAAACTTGGGATAATCTGCCCTCTAAATTATTTCTACCATTCAGAGGTGAAACTGTCCATACCCGGTGATTTGTTTGCTTTTCGTCTAGTAATATCTGTATTTAATTCCTCTGTGATCATTTCAGAGACTAACAGTTCGGTTCATTGATGTGTCTATCTGTCATTGTCAGTGTGGATGGGAGTGTAGGTTTCTCTGTTGTATCTCTACGTTATGTTGAATTATTTTGTTTGGGGGTTCCTTATCTCATAGATAATGTTATCTGCTTGTTTTCTTTTGAATTTATAGGCTAACAGTTTCATAGACAGTACAAAAGCTGAAGAACATACGCACATCCAGATACTTGTTTTTTGCTGGAGTTATAGGTGAACTCATTAAAAGGATAACGCTGCACACGGCTGGTCCTGCTCCCAGGGGATTTTATTGGTGCAACGTTTCCAGCCTTAGGTCTTCATAGTACCCTTGTTTGAGGAATAGAAGCATCTGTATTCTTTTGTGAATACATTCCATCTATTTCATTCTTGATGTTTTTAATTTCTTGTTTCACGTTGGGATCCAGTGTTGTTATGATCCCTTTGTAATTGTTTTAACTGAGATTGCAATTTATTATGTTTTTCTTGTCTAAGCTTCTTTAAATGAGATGTAGAAGTGATAATTTCCCCCTCATTACTGCTTTGCGTCCCAGAGAACAGACGGCGACACCGCACCATCGTCATTCTGTTCCAGATAGGTTTCGATTTCAAGTTTTAATTTGTTATTTCGTCTGTGGGTTATTCAGAATACTTGAGTTCAACCTCCAGAGAGTCGATCTATCTTTGTCTATTATTCAAACACATAGAAATGACGGAATGATCAGAAAGATCAACTGTTCCTACATCACATTTCTCCAATTCTGGTCCCATCGTTACTAAAGGTAAAGAAATAGTCAATCCTAGAGTAAAATTAATGCGGGGAAAAAAACTGAGTATAGTCAAGGCTGGTGGGGAAAAAATCTCATCAATAATCTCAATCTACAAATGGGATTTGGCTGTGTTGTCCTCATCCCTGAAGAGTCAAGTTATGGGTTTAAACGTACATTAATGTATCAGGATTCCCTGTGTTTCAGCTGACATCGTAAAAAAAAAAAACGTGTCAATGTTACCAGAATCCCCTCTCATCCTGATGAGTCTCCCCCTCCTTATCTCTTATTTCAGACAGGTGTTCCTAGCGGGCCTGGCCACTCCCTCTTATTTCAGACAGGTGTTCCTAGCGGGCCTGGCCACTCCCTCTTATTTCAGACAGGTGTTCCTAGCGAGCCTGGCCACTCCCTCTTATTTCAGACAGGTGTTCCTAGCGGGCCTGGCCACTCCCTCTTATTTCAGACAGGTGTTCCTAGCGGGCCTGGCCACTCCCTCTTATTTCAGACAGGTGTTCCTAGCGGGCCTGGCCACTCCCTCTTATTTCAGACAGGTGTTCCTAGCGAGCCTGGCCACTCCCTCTTATTTCAGACAGGTGTTCCTAGCGAGCCTGGCCACTCCCTCTTATTTCAGACAGGTGTTCCTAGCGGGCCTGGCCACTCCCTCTTATTTCAGACAGGTGTTCCTAGCGGGCCTGGCCACTCCCTCTTATTTCAGACAGGTGTTCCTAGCGGGCCTGGCCACTCCCTCTTATTTCAGACAGGTGTTCCTAGCGAGCCTGGCCACTCCCTCTTATTTCAGACAGGTGTTCCTAGCGAGCCTGGCCACTCCCTGATTTGTAAGAGGATGAAAACAAGTATTTCCCTTTTTTTTCATTTTAGCGTGTTCTCTTGACTAAACTATTTGTGCTTTGTCCTTTTTCAATGTGGCTATTATTTGACTTATTTTTGTTGGGTTGAGTACCCAATTAACATTAAAATAGATTATTCTTATATTTTGATTACTTTGCGTCATTATTACCAAAGATGAGTATTTTCTTGGTCATCCTTCTACTAAACCCATTTTGTTTGAAAACAAATCCCTTTTGCTGCAGTCAATGGCAGCCAGATAACAGTGAATGGAAGCCAGATAACAGTCAATGGCAGCCAGATAACAGTGAATGGCAGCCAGATAACATTCAATGGCAGCCAGATAACAGTGAATGGCAGCCAGATAACAGTGAATGGCAGCCAGATAACAGTGATTGGCAGCCAGATAGCAGTGAATGGCAGCCAGATAGCAGTGATTGGAAGCCAGATAGCAGTGATTGGAAGCCAGATAGCAGTGATTGGAAGCCAGATAGCAGTGAATGGCAGCCAGATGTGTGTAGTAATAAAAAGTAAAACAGAAAATAAAATACATAAAAAGCATTTGTGACTTCCAATAGCAAGGTCTCTGCTAGGACCTTACGTGAACCGGATTGAAACGGCTCAGAGGGAAAGCCTCTCTTCCCAGCCGGGGAGGGAGGGAGGACCCTCGATGTTGACGACAACAACGTTACCAAAACAAAGATCACTCATGTCCGTTTAACAGCTAGCTACATCGCCCCAACCTGACTTACCATTATACTAGGCATTAATTCGTAACTGCAAAGTATAAGCACCAAAAAATAACTGAAGAACCTGTCTCATTCATACGTTGTTTCAGTAGTTATTCCGTTGTCAAATTCCGGAGTGAGTTAGTTAGGTAGACTCGTAGACAGTGGTTCAGATCAGTGTTAGGCTAGCCAGGCAGCCAACCAGGTAGTTCTCACTTAGCATTGTACATTTTCGTTTGCTAGCAGTTCAAACTGTTTGTATTGTTGACTGTCGTCCGACGTCTCTTTCCTTGTTTCCACTCAGTTCTTCCCGGTTCGAGCCCCAGAGCAAAAGTTAGTTAAATGACTCGTAAACACACCCATTGTCTATCATCAGTTTTAGGCTAGCCAGCCAGCATCCAACCAGCATCCAACCAGCTCACTGTTAGCATTGCTAGCTCTTGCTTGCTAGCAGTTCAATCTTCTTGTGTTGACTCACATGTGAATGGTTGTAGTTTCTCCTTGAAATCAATCCTGGGTCGGAGAACACTTTCTCGTTCTCGCTACCGTCCTCTTTGTCCACCACTTGTACTCCATGTTTGCCGCCGGATCTGTTCCGGGTGGTTTAATGACTGGGACTGGGAGCCCCCTCTCTGCCATCTCCTCCGTTGCCTCCTCCGCTGTGTCGTACACCCGTCATGGTAGAACACTCGTAGTTTGGCCGAGAATGGAGTCTGGAGCCGTATCTTGTTTTTTTTTCAGGATTTTCTTTGCTGTATTCTTTTTGTTTTCTGAGAACGTTCGGTGCGTAGTTGTGGTCCAGATTGACTTTTCTTTTGCCAGAGAAAACCTCCTTCATTCTCTAAATCAGAATAGATATTGGATGGGCACTACCCAGGGGAATTGAGCCAAGGGCTTGGTGAGCTCTCTGGATCTGGAGATCCGTGGGGGGAAGTAAGTCCAACTGCTCTTTCAACATCTCCTCAACGAAAGCGATCATGGAGGGGGCATCTCGTTCTGACCCCTCGGCTACAGAATAGATTTTGATATTTTCTCGCATAGCACGGTTTGTGTGTGTGTGTATGTGTAACAGTAGTGTGTGTGTGTGTGTGTGTATATATATATATATATATATATATATATATATATATACAGTGAGGAGAACAAGTATTTGTTACACTGCCGATTTTGCAGAAAATCCAGAAAATCACATTGTATGATTTTTAAGTAATTAATGTGCATTTTATTGCATGACATAAGTATTTGATTACCTACCAACCAGTAAGAATTCCGCCTCTCACAGACCTGTTCGTTTTTCTTGAAGAAGCCCTCCTGTTCTCCACTCATTACCTGTATTAACTGCACCTGTTTGAACTCGTTACCTGTATAAAAGACACCTGTCCACACACTCAATCAAACAGACTCCAACTTCTCCACAATGGCCAAGACCAGAGAGCTGTGTAAGGACATCAGGGATAACATTGTAGACCTACACAAGGCTGGGATGGGCTACAGGACAATAGGCAAGCAGCTTGGTGAGAAGGCAACAACTGTTGGCGCAATTATTAGAAAATGGAAGAAGTTCAAGATGACGGTGAATCACCCTCGGTCTGGGGCTCAATGCAAGATCTCTCCTCGTGGGGCATCAATGATCATGAGGAAGGTGAGGGATCATCCCAGAACTACACGGCAGGACCTGGTCAATGACCTGAAGAGAGCTGGGACCACAGTCTCAAAGAAAACCATTAGTAACACACTACGCCGTCATGGATTAAAATCCGGCAGCGCACGCAAGGTCCCCCTGCTCAAGCCAGCGCATGTCCAGGCCAGTCTGAAGTTTGCCAATGACCATCTGGATGATCCAGAGGAGGAATGGGAGAAGGTCATGTGGTCTGATGAGACAAAAATAGAGCTTTTTGGTCTAAACTCCACTCGCCGTGTTTGGAGGAAGAAGAAGGATGAGTACAACCCCAAGAACACCATCCCAACCGTGAAGCACGGAGGTGGAAACATCATTCTTTGGGGATGCTTTTCTGCAAAGGGGACAGAACGACTGCACCATATTGAGGGGAGGAAGGATGGGGCCATGTATCACGAGATCTTGGCCAACAACCTCCTTCCCTCAGTAAGAGCATTGAAGATGGGTTGTGGCTGGGTCTTCCAGCTTGACAACGACCCGAAACACACATCCAGGGCAACTAAGGAGTGGCTCCGTAAGAAGCATCTCAAGGTCCTGAAGTGGCCTAGCCAATCTCCAGACCTGAATCCAATAGAAAATCTTTGGAGGGAGCTGAAAGTCCGTATTGCCCAGCAACAGCCCCGAAACCTGAAGGATCTGGAGAAGGTCTGTATGGAGGAGTGGGCCAAAATCCCTGCTGCAGTGTGAGCAAACCTGGTCAAGACCTACAGGAAACATATGATCTCTGTAATTGCAAACAAAGGTTTCTGTACCAAATATTAAGTTCTGCTTTTCTGATGTATCAAATACTTATGTCATGCAATAAAATGCAAATTAATTACTTAAAAATCATACAATGTGATTTTCTGAATTTTTGTTTTAGATTCCGTCTCTCACAGTTGAAGTGTACCTATGATAAGTAGGAAAAGTAGGAAAAGCAGCAAAATCGGCAGTGTATCAAATACTTGTTCTCCCCACTGTCTATATATATATATATATATATATATATATATATATATATATATATATATATATATATATATATATATATATATACACTGTTTTTTATGTGTTTGTGTGTGGCCCAGATGTGTTGATGTATGTAGGTCGGGGCATTTTTTACGTCAGGACGTTAGCGGGTGTTTTCTAAACAGATGCAAGCTTGGCCCTTATGATGTCTCCCTGCTCTCCATCTCTGTCAACTCCCCCAGTCCTGTTCTTCTCCTTCAGCAGAGTCCTCTCCAGTATTTCCAAACCTCCATAAAAGTGCCAGCGATTCTGGATTAATGATCCTCCTCCCCAAGTGCTGGAATGCAGAGAGGGTAGAGGCCATCTTACCTTATTAAGTTAAGACACAGAGGGCTGCTCCTCTCCCCTTCCCACTTCCAGGTAGATATCTCTCTATTTTCAGATTAATTCACCTTTAGATAAGCTTTATTAGCATGAATGACAAGGCCACAGTTGCTAAAGCGAAGTGAGATAATGACATCAACAATAACAGTAAAAAAAAAAAAATAGTAATGTGTTTCGAATCAGAATTAAAATGGTGGGTTTTTTTCTGTCGTCCCCCTTTTCTTTTTCTGTTCTGTTTTTCTCTTCTCACTCCACTCCACTCTCCTCCTCCTCTTTCTGTCGGTCATGCTGTGGAGGAAGCATGGAAGGAATGTGACATGAAGGGGAAATCCTCTTCTGACATGTTGAAGGGATGATCATAATAAGAACCGGAGTACAGAACTCAGATTATAGAACTCAAAAAGTCTAGAACCAAAACATTTATCTTGAACTCAAACAGGGTTTAGAACTGAAACAGAGTCTGGCAAGGAAGTTGAAGTCTTATTTAGGATGTCTGGAAATATTTCAAAGTTGTTTTGACTAACTTATCCAACAATAATTTTGGTTAAGAGCTTGTCTCCTATGACCGAAAATAGTTTCTGGACATAAGAACAGCGATCACTAACCCCAATTTGGATGAGGATTTTACTGTTTTAGGGTTTTACTGCTCACCCTGAACCAGGCCATAAATAAAAAGTGCGAAACTACGCTGGCAAGTACAAATAAACCGCGTACTTTTTTGTTTTATTTTTCTGTACTTTTACGCCTTTTTCTCCCCAATTTCGTGATATCCAATTGGTAGTTACAGTCTTGTCCCATCGCTGCAACTCGCGTACGGACTCGGGAGAGGCCACGCGTCCTCCGAAACTCGACCTTGCCAAGCCGCACTGCTTCTTGACACACTGTTCGCTTAACCCGGAAGCCTGCCGCACCAATGTGTCGGAGGAAAACGCCGTACAACTGGCGACCGTATCAGCATGCATGCGCCCGGCCCGCCACAGGAGTCGCTAGAGCGAAATGGGACAAGGACATGCCGGCCAAACCCTACCCTAACCCGGATGACGCTGGGCCAATTGTGCACCACCTCATGGGTCTCCCGGTCGCGGCCGGCTGCGACACAGCCTGGGATCGAACCTGGGTCTGTAGTGACGCCTCTAGCACTGCAGTGCAGTGCCTTAGACCGCTGCGCCACTCGCGAGACATAAATCGCATTCTACCCTCCGTTCTATTCGAGAACGTGCGATCACTGGAGAACAAACTGGACAAGCTCCATTCGAGACTATCCTATCAACGGGACCCGAAGAACTGTAATATCCTATGTTTTCACGGAGTCGTGGCTGAACAAGGACATGAATAGTATACATCTGGCTAGTTTTTCAGCAGGACAGAACAACAGCGTCGGGTAAGTTCAAGGGAGGAGTTGTGTGTCTCTGTTAACAGCTGGTGCTCAATCACTAATATGAAGGAAGTATTAAGGAAGTCTGGAGGTTCTGCTCACCTGTTAGAATACCTCATGATAAGCTGTAGATCTATTTACCAGAGAGTTTTCATGATATTTTTTGTAGCTATTTCTATTTACCTCCACAAACCAATGCTGGCTCTAAGACCGCATTCAACGAGCTGTATAAGGCCATAAGCAAACAAGAAGATGCACATCCAGAGGTTGCGTTCCTAGTGGCCGGTGATTTTAATGCAGGAAAACTGAAATCCTTCATACCTACCTCATTTTCACCAGCATGTCACATGTGCAACCAGAGGTGAAAAAACTCTGGATCACCTTTACTCCACACACAGAGATGCATACCAAGCTCTCCCTCGCCCTCCATTTGGCAAATTTAACCATAACTCTATCCTCCTGATGCTTGCTTACAAGCAAAAACTCAAACAAGAAGTACCAGTGACACGCTCAATACGGAAGTGGTCCAATGAAGTGGATGCTAATTTACAGGACTGTTTTGCTAGCGCAGACTGGAATATGTTCCGGGATTCATCCGATAGCATTTAGGAGTTTACCACATCAGTCACCGGCTTCATTATTAATAAGTCCATGTATGACGACGTCCCCACAGTGACCGTATGTACATACAGTGCATTCGGAAAGTATTCAGACCCCTTGACTTTTTCCAAAGGTTGTTACATTACAGCCTTATTCTAAAATGGATTAAATATATTTGGGTCCTAATCAATCTACACACGATACCCCATAATGACAAAACGAAAACAGCTATTTAAAATATTTTGAAAATATAATAATAACAGAAATACCTTATTTACATTATTATTTATTTAAAAATTATTCTTTATTTATTAAGTATTCAGACCCTTGAAGACTTGAAATTGAGCTCAGATTGGAGTCCACCTGTGGTAAATTCAATTGATTGGACATCATTTGGAAAGGCAGACACCTGTCTATATAAGGTTACCTTGAGTTAACTTGAGTGGCCCAGCCAGAGCCCGGACTTGAACCCGATCGAACATCTCTGGAGAGACCTGAAAATAGCAGTGCAGCGACGCTCCCCATCCAACCTGATAGAGCTTGAGAGGATCTGCAGAGGAGAATGGGAGAAACTCCCCAAATACAGGTGTGCCAAGATTGTAGCTTCATACCCAAGAAGACTCGAGGCTGTAATCGCTGCCAAAGGTGCTTCAACAAAGTGCTGAGTAAAGGGTCTGAATACTTATGTAAATACGGTATTTCTGTTTTTTTATGTTAATACATTTGCTAACATTTCTAAAAAAACTGTTTTTGCTTTGTCATTATGGGGTCTTGTGTGTAGATTGATGAGGAAAATGTTTTATTGAATGCATTTTAGAATAAGGCTGTAACGTAACAAAATGTGGAAAAAGTCAAGGGGTCTGAATACTTTCCGAATGCGCTGTATCCCAACCAGAAGCCATAGATTACGGGCAACATCCACACTGACCTAAAGGCTAGAGCTGCCGCTTTCAAGGAGCGGGACACCAATCCGGACGCTTATAAGAAATCCCGCTACGCCCTCTGACGATCCATCAAACAGGCAAAGAGTCAATACTGGACTAAGATCGAATCGTACTACACTGGCTCTGACGCTCGTCGGATGTGCCAGGGCTTGCACACTATCACGGATTACTAAGTGAAACCCAGCTGCGAGCTATCCAGTGACGTGAGCCTACCAGACGAGCTAAATGCCTTCCATGCTCGCGTCGAGGCAAGCAACACTGAACCATGCATGAGAGCCGCATCTGTTCAGGACGACTGTGTGATCACCCTCTCCGTAGCCGATGTGAGTAAGATCTTTAAACATGTTAACATTCACAAGGCTTCAGGGCCAGACGGATTACCAGGAAGCGTACTCAGCATGCGCTGATCAGCTGGCAAGTGTTTTCACTGACATGACATGTTTCAGGCAGACCAACATAGTGTGCCCAAGAACGGCAAGGTAATCTAAGTCAGGGATGGGCAATTTTGATGGGGGTGGGGGCCACAAAAAAAACGAAACACATTATGAGGTGGGTCTACGTACCCACATCCATACATCCATATAAAGTTAATTTCCTGCAATTCTACTCATTTTGCCATTCGGTTGAGGCAAATGTTTGTAGCTTTATTATGATAACTGATGATCAATGGGCCCCACCCCGGTCGGTAATTCGATCATGCTTACTACAAGTTTAGATAGCTGGCCGCTAGACTAATTTACCAATCTAAAAACATTTTTCTGACATGGCCTAATTAAGTGAGTGCTGATGCACAAACAAAAATTTCAAAATTGCACGTTGTGTTTTGTATTATTCTAACTCTCAACAGTAAGTTGCGACCCCGACTGAGTCGTCTTCGTCCCCCTGCCCCAGGCCTACCAAAAGGCTGGTCATGGCTCAAGTCAACACTATCATCCCAGACACCCTGGACCCCACTCTAATTTGCATACCACCCCAACAGATGGATGTTTCCCTTAATGTCATCACTAGATGGCAGTGCTGCCTAATGTAAAAACCATTCCTATATGTGCTTGTGTAAGGAAGGGGATTGAGCACCCATTTTGTAACAAGTTGTGATGACTAGTGGAACATGTGGGAGCCTACAGTAGTCTTCTGACTGTATTTAAAGCATTGGTCCTTACAGGGATGCAGCTGTATATAACACGGTCCATAGAAAAGCTCTCCAACCACAAAGTAACTGACAACATGAACAAATATATATGTCAGAAGACAGTGTATACTACTTGCAGCTGATATGAGTTCATATTAATCCTATTTATCACCAGATTTGCTTTCGTCTTCTTTCATAGCTGTTTTAATTTACTGATGTTGGGTAATCTGTGAATATAATATTTTACTGTGAATTATTTTCTTGGATGACTTGACTTCTATCTCCTATGCTTTGATGAAGAAGCAACACCAGGTGATTGTGTGAAGGCAGCAAGGAAGGAAAAAAACATTTTCTGTCGATGCGATCAGTCTTGGTTATGAGCAGCTTCAGACTCTTCGGAGCCGTAGCAAATCTCATCTCCTGGAATTTTTTATTTTTTTTCGTTACATCATTTTGGTGCAGAGACCCACTGAGGGAGAGAGGGAGAGAGAGAGATGGGGTGTGGCAGGGAAGAAGGGGAGAGACAAAGACAGAGAGGGGATATAGTAAGGAGAAGACTGGAAAGACAGAGAGGGGATATAGTAAGGGGAAGACTGGAAAGACAGAGAGGGGATATAGTAAGGGGAAGACTGGAAAGACAGAGAGGAAAACCAAGCCTTGTCAGAAATACAGAAGTCATATAGAATTGTAGTAGCTCTTCTATAATACCTGAAGGTCACAGTGTTTTCTATTGCAGGTCTCTGAGGCTGTGTCCCAAATGGCACCCTATTCCATACATTGTGCACTACATTTGACCACAGCCTTATGGGCCCTGGTCAAAAGTAGTGCACTAGATAGGGAAAAGGGTGCCATTTGGGACGTTACCTGAGCGTTGGCTCTGGACAAGCCTGGGGATGATTAGAGAGAGAGAGAGAGAGAGAGAGAGAGAGAGAGAGAGAGAGAGAGAGAGAGAGAGAGAGAGAGAGAGAGAGAGAGAGAGAGAGAGAGAGAGAGAGAGAGAGAGAGAGAGAGAGAGAGAGAGAGAGAGAGGAGAGAGAGAGAGAGAGAGAGAGAGGAGAGAGAGAGAGAAGAGAGAGAGAGAGAGAGAGAGAGGAGAGAGAGAGAGAGAGAGAGAGAGAGAGAGAGAGAGAGAGAGAGAAGAGAGAGAGAGAGAGAAGAGGAGAGAGAGAGAGAGAGAGAGAGAGAGAGAGAGAGAGAGAGAGAGAACATTAGAGAGAGAGGAGGAGGGAGATGATTTGAGAGAGAGGAGAGGGAAGATGATTAGAGAGAGAGGAGAGGGGGGATGATTAGAGAGAGAGGAGAGGGGGATGATTTGAGAGAGAGAGGGGGGGATGATGATTAGAGAGAGAGGAGAGGGGATGATTAGAGAGAGAGGAGAGGGGGATGATTAGAGGAGAGAGGGAGAGGGGGATGATTAGAGAGAGAGGGAGAGGAGAAGATTAGAGAGAAGAGAGGAGAGGGGGATGATTAGAGAGGAGAGAGGAGAGGGGGGATGATTAAGAGAGAGAGGAGAGGGGGATGATTAGAGAGAGAGGAGAGGGGGATGATTAGAGAGAGAGAAGAGGGAGAACGTTTAGAGAGAGAGGAGAGGGAAATGATTAGAGAGAGAGGGAGGGATGATTAGAGAGAGAGAGAGGGGGATGATTTGATGAGAGGAAGGGAGATGATTAGAGAGAGAGAGAGGAGAGAACTTAGAGAGAGAGAGAGAGGGGATGATTAGAGAGAGAGAAAGAGAGGGGGTGTGATTAGAGAGGAGAGAGCGGAGGGGGGGTGATTAGAGAGAGAGGAGAGGGAGAGGATTAGAGAGAGAGCCACTGAATCATAATCACTTACAGTGCCTTGCAAAAGCATCTCATCCCCCTTGGCGTTTTTCCTATTTTGTTGCATACAACCTGTAATTTAAATTGATTTTTATTTGGATTTCATGTAATGGACCATACACAAAATAGTCAAAATTGGTGAAGTGGAATGAAAAAAAAACTTGTTTCAATTAATTCTAAAAAAATAAATAACGGAAAAGTGGTGCGTGCATATGTATTCACCCCCTTTGCTATGAAGCCGCTAAATTAGATCTGGTGCAACCAATTACCTTCAGAAGTCACATAATTAGGTAAATAAAGTCCACCTGTGTGCAATCTAAGGTGACACATGATCTGTAACATGATCTCAGTATATATAAACCTGTTCTGAAAGGCCCCAGAGTCTGCAACACCACTAAGCAAGGGCACCACCAAGCAAGCGGGCACCATGAAGACCAAGGAGCTCTCCAAACAGGTCAGGGACAAAGATGTGGAGAACTATAGATCAGGGTTGGGTTATAAAAAAATATCAGAAACTTT
>NW_028157968.1:0-48901 GCF_964263955.1 Coregonus lavaretus | reverse complement strand
ACACCTGTTCATTTTTTTTCTTTACCAGTCTGGCTTGTGAGGGCAAGTCAAAAGCTCTGAGATTCTTTGGCAAAGGGAACCCAGACAATGTTTAATGTAGGGAACTTTTTCCCATCTCTTTCTGTTTTCTCTTACTCTCTGCAGCAGACAGGAGTGATTTATTTGATGGCCTTGCGGTGTAGACTAGAGAGCAAAAATCAAGTGGGTCCCTCTGAAACTAGACAGCTGTCATGAAAGGGGCTTTATAGACATGCCATCGGCATGGCAACAGGGTTTAGGTCTCATTTTGGAAGTAGGGGGTTAAGGAACAACTTTCCCACTTCCTGCTGGGGAAGCAGGGTTTTCCCTGTGGAACAAGGGGTCCTGATCCATATATCCTGCTAACATGGCCTAGGGCAGGAACGGCACAGTGTGTGACCAGATCTCTCGTTTAATCTCCCTCCACCTCTTGTTTCCAGGTATTGTTCTTTCTCCCCACATATACGTTTCTCTCCCCTCTCTCTACATGTGTGTATAATAGCAGGTAGAGATCTCAGCAGGTTGTGTTCTGTTGTGTGTTAACAGCAGAGCCATTCAGGAATGCAAATGACCTCATTAATACCAGGAGTTATGTACGTGTTGTATGGCTCCTGCTGCTGTCACCCCGGTGGCAAGAGACTTAACGAACGGAGACCTTGCTGCCACCATGAAATGTACACACACACACATACCATGAGATGTCAGCCGAGAGAGAGCAACAAGTAATATGTGTTTCTTTGTTGTATGCTCTGGCCTGGCCAATCATGCGGTTCTGAACACTCCATCCTCTCTGTCTGCCTGGCCCCATGGGGCGTCCTGTCAACTCACAACAAGATGTATGGATGCTGACAGATAGGACGCACGGTACGCAACGCCATAATAAAAACAGACATGGGATGGCAGCTGCTGTGACCGTAATGTATTTGTTTGTAGACCTTTTTTAATAAACAGACTCATTAAGAGCTATTAGTTGCCCCCTCTGCACAGTGAAACAACAGTGATGTTGTTGTTTAGAGACAACCCAGAGGAAATACTGTCTGTCTGCGGCTGCTCTGTTCCGAATCGTTAATTACGTCTTGTCACGTGGATACAGAGGAGGCCCTATATTGCAATTAGTGATTTCTCATCCATCCTTAACCAACATGATGATTTATGATATGATGGTGATGTGGGACAAGATGCGTGGAGGCCATTTTAACATCCTCTGTATTCCTTCCTGTTGTATAATGTACAGTCGTGGTCAAAAGGTTTGAGAATGACACAAATATTAATTTTCACAAAGTCTGCTGCCTCAATTTAATGATGGCAATTTGCATATACTCCAGAATGTCAGGTGATTCTCTCGTTAATACGGGTGAGAGTGTTGACGAGGACAAGGCTGGAGATCACTCTGTCATGCTGATTGAGTTAGAATAACAGACTGGAAGCTTTAAAAGGAGGTGGGTGCTTGAATCATTTTTCTTCCCTCTGTTAACCATGGTTACCTGCAAGGAAACACGTGCCGTCATCATTGCTTTGCACAAAAAGGGCTTCACAGGCAAGGATATTGCTGCTAGTAAGATTGCACCTAAATCAACCATTTATCGGATCATCAAGAACTTCAAGGAGAGAGGTTCAATTGTTGTGAAGAAGGCTTCAGGGCGCCCAAGAAAGTCCAGCAAGCGCCAGGACCGTCTCCTAAAGTTGATTCAGCTGCGGGATAGGGGCACCACCAGTGCAGAGCTTGCTCAGGAATGGCAGCAGGCAGGTGTGAGTGCATCTGCGCACACAGTGAAGAGAAGACTTTTGGAGGATGGCCTGGTGTCAAGAAGGGCAGCGAGGACACCACTTCTCTCCAGGAAAGAAAATCAGGGACAGACTGATATTCTGCAAAAGGTACAGGGATTGGATTGCTGAGGACTGGGGTAAAGTCATTTTCTCTGATGAATCCCTTTTCCGATTGTTTGGGGCATCCGGAAAAAAGCTTGTCCGGAGAAGACAAGGTGAGCGCTACCTTCAGTCTTGTGTCATGCCAACAGTAAAGCATCCTGAGACCATTCATGTGTGGGGTTGCTTCTCAGCCAAGATAGTGGGCTCACTCACAATTTTGCCTAAGAACACAGCCATGAATAAAGAATGGTACCAACACATCCTCTGAGAGCAACTTCTCCCAACCATCCAAGAACAGTTTGGTGATGAACAATGCCTTTTCCAGCGTGATGGAGCACCTTGCCATAAGGCAAAAGTGATAACTAAGTAGTTTGGGGAACAAAACATCAACATTTTGGGTCCATGGCCAGGAAACTCCCCAGACCTTAATCCCATTGAGAACTTGTGGTCGATCCTCAAGAGGCGGGTGGACAAACAAAACCCCACAAATTCTGACAAACTCCAAGCATTGATTATGCAAGAATGGGCTGCCATCAGTCAGGATGTGGCCCAGAAGTTAACTGTCAGCATGCCAGGGCGGATTGCAGATGTCTTGAAAAAGAAGGGTCAACACTGCAAATATTGACTTTTTGCATAAACTTAATGTAATTGTCAATAAAAGCCTTTGACACTTATGGAATGCTTGTAATTATACTTCAGTATACCATAGTAACATCTGACAAAAATATCTAAAAACACTGAAGCAGCAAACTTTGAAGACCAATACTTGTGTCATTCTCAACTTTTGACCACGACTGTACAGGTAGCTGCCAAAATAAAGGAAACACTTGAGCAAATGGGGGATACAAACAGAGACGTAGTGGTAAAACAAATCGGTGAGGAAATTCTGATCTTGTATTAAAATGCCCATTTATTTTGGCTACCATGGCTAGAAGAAAAGATCTCAGTGACTTTGAAAGAGGGGTCTCAACGAAGCATAGGGGGTTTAAAGTGTGTGTGTGTGTGTCAGTCACCAGATCTCAACCCAAAGGAATACTTATGGGAGATTATGGAGTGGCACATGAGACAACGTTTTCCAACACCATCAACAAAACACCATATTATTGAATATCTTGTGGAAGAATGGTGTTATATCCTTCCAATAGAGTTCCAGACACTTGTAGAATCTATGCCAAGGCACATTGAAGCTGTTCTGGCGGCTCGTGGTGGCCTAATGCCCTATTAAGACACTTTATGTTGGTGTTTACTTTATTTTGTCAGTTACCTGTATATTAGGGCTGTGACGGTCATGGACTTTTGAATTACTGTAATTGGCCAGCCAAATGACCGCGGTCTCTAACATTTACATTTTAGTCATTTAGCAGACGCTCTTATCCAGAGCGACTTACAGTTAGTGAGTGCATACATTTTTCATACTGGCCCCCCGTGGGAAACGAACCCACAACCCTGGCGTTGCAAGCACCATGCTCTACCAACTGAGCTACAAGGGACTAACCGTTCGAATAGCACATTATTTTAGTAATGTTTTTGAATATTTTCTCCTTTCCTCCGCTCTTGACTGCATGTAGAACGGGCGTCCCCTTTCAAGTCAATGATAGCATAATGGATGAACTGGTGGCCATTGCGAGCAAAGCAGGAAATGTACCCATCGATATGGGTTGTGACTAGAGGGAGTAAAGCTATGACCGAATGCAGAGCTGCAAACTCTCACGCATTGACCGTGAGACACATGCATTTGACACTCTTCTCACACTCTCACGGCACACCTCTTATATCTCACACATTGGAAAGTACTGCTTTTATTTTTGTAATTAGTACACAATACCAGGCAGCCATTGCGAGTGTACCCATGAATTTACCAGTCAAATTGCCAGGGTTAGAGTTTCCAAGACCATTCTATTCATTGTTTGATACACCTTGCTTGTTTCAGCACGCTGTAAGACTCCATGGCATCGCAGAAAGGACTCAACCACACAAATGCCCGGCCATCCCGTTTTCAGTCAGATTTTTGTCCCCCCCCCCCCCAAAAAAAAACAGTTGTGATGGTTATTTAATTTTCATGACTATCTTCACCCATAACCGTCAATTATACGGTAATTGTGCCATTCCTACTGTATATGCTTATCGTCATGGGGATGCAGTAATAATTTGTGTGTCATCCAACTGAATAGAACTCTTAATTTCTCGACTTCAAGTATGGCATGATTTATATTATGTCTTCCCTTAATTACGTTGCTTGTTAAACCAGTATTGCTTTCATTAATATCATTAATAATCCATAGCTCTGTCGATGGGTTTGAATCCTTTCAGTCCAGTTGACGAATTTGCATGCATGGAGCCTTGCCTTGGTCGGAACTAATGATGTACACGGAGTGTACAAAACAATAGGAATACCTGCTCTTTCCATGACATCGACTGACCAGGTGAATCCAGGTGAAAGCTATGATCCCTTATTGATGTCATTTGTTAAATCCTCTTCAATCAGTGAAGATGAAGGGGAGGAGACAGGTTAAAGAAGGATTGTAAAGCCTTGAGACAATTGAGACATGTATTGTGTATGTGTGCCGTTCAAAGGGTGAATGGGCAAGAATGAATATTTAAGTGCCTTTGAACGAGGTATGGTAGTAGGTGCCAGGTGCACCGGTTTGAGTGTGTCAAGAACTGTAACGCTGCTGGGTTTTTCACGCTCAACAGTTTCCAGTGTGTATCAAGAATGATCCACCACCCAACGGACATCCAGCCAACTTGACACAACTGTGGGAAGCATTGGAGTCAACATGGGCCAGCATCCCTCTGGAACGCCTTTCACACCTTGTAGAGTCCATGCCCCAACGAATTTAGGCTGTTCTGAAGGCAAAAGGGGGTGAAGCTGTTCCTAATGTTTTGTACACTCAGTGTCTATTTCAAATCCATCATCTCTCAATTTTAATCTCAAATGCCCTCAATTTAATGTTGTTAGCAATGGCAGCCAAGCAGCACTCCGAGCCATCATCTTACTGTTCCAGTGCTTCTTTCGACTTTGATCTAATCTTGTGTTCACACAGTTGAAGTCGGAAGTTTACATACACTTAGGTTGGAGTCATTAAAACTCGTTTTTCAACCACTCCACAAATGTCTTGTTCACAAACTATAGTTTTGGCAAGTCGGTTAGGACATCTACTTTGTGCATGACACAAGTAATATTTCCAACAATTGTTTACAGACAGATTATTTCACTTATAATTCACTGTATAACAATTCTAGTGGGTCAGAAGTTTACATACACTAAGTTGACTGTGCCTTTTAAACAGCTTGGAAAATTCCAGTAAAGGATGTCAGGGCTTTAGAAGCTTCTGATAGGCTAATTGACATCATTTGAGTCAATTGGAGGTGTACCTGTGGATGTATTTCAAGGCCTACCTTCAAACTCAGTGCCTCTTTGCTTGACATCATGGGAAAATCAAAAGAAATCAGCCAAGACCTCAGTAAAAAATTGTAGACCTCCACAAGTCTCGTTCATCCTTGGGAGCAATTTCCAAACGCCTGAAGGTACCACATTCATCTGTACAAACAATAGTACGCAAGTATAAACACCATGGGACCACGCAGCCGTCATACCGCTCAGGAAGGAGACGAGTTCTACATTTTTACATTTACATTTTAGTCATTTAGCAGACGCTCTTAACCAGAGCGACTTACAGGAGCAAGTTCTGTCTCCTAGAGATGAACGTACTTTGGTGCGAAAAGTGCAAATCAATTCCAGAACAACAGCAAAGGACCTTGTGAAGATGCTGGAGGAAACAGGTACAAAAGTATCTATATCCACAGTAAAACGAGTCCTATATCAACATAACCTGAAAGGCCGCTCAGCAAGGAAGAAGCCACTGCTCCAAAACCACCATAAAAAAAGCCAGACTACGGTTTGCAACTGCACATGGGGACAAAGATTGTACTTTTTTGAGAAATGTCCTCTGGTCTGATGAAACAAAAATAGAACTGTTTGGCCATAATGACCATCGTTATGTTTGGAGGAAAAAGGGGGATATTGCAAGCCGAAGAACACCATCCCAACCGTGAAGCACGGGGGTGGCAGCATCATGCTGTGGGGGTGCTTTGTTGCAGGAAGGACTGATGCACTTCACAAAATAGATGGCACATGAGGAAGGAAAAGTATGTGGATATATTGAAGCAACATCTCAAGACATCAGTGGACAATGACCCCAAGCATGCTTCCAAATTTGTGGCAAAATGGCTTAAGGACAACAAAGTCAAGGTATTGGAGTGGCCATCACAAAGCTCTGACCTCAATCCTATAGAACATTTGTGGGCAGAACTGAAAAAGCGTGTGCGAGCAAGGAGGCCTACAAACCTGACTCAGTTACACCAGCTCTGTCAGGAGGAATGGGCCAAAATTCACCCAACTTATTGTGGGAAGCTTGTGGAAGGCTACCCGAAACGTTTGACCCAAGTTAAACAATCTAAAGGTAATGCTACCAAATACTAATTGAGTGTATGTAAACTTCTGACCCACTGGGAATGTGATGAAAGAAATAAAAGCTGAAATAAATCATTCTCTCTACTATTATCACTGACATTTCACATTCTTAAAATAAAGTGGTGATCCTAACTGACCTAAGACAGGGAATTTTTACTAGGATTAAATGTGAGGAATTGTGAAAAACGGAGTTTAAATGTATTTGGCTAAGGTGTATGTAAACTTCTGACTTCAACTGTATTTATTCATTCAAGTCTGTGTGGTGGTAAAATATTATCCCTTTAATCAGGAGCAAAGATGCCCTCAGACTGTCAACTGTCATCTCATAACATCCAGCCTCACTGCCTTCTTAATACCCAGCAGAACCTATCATATGTTTAAAGTATACATTCTCAAACACTTTTTAGAAAGTGGGTTGTTAGCGTGGTCTGAAACTGTGGTGTAGCTTTTGGCAGGCTTTTGTTTTTCCTTTTTAAAAAGGAAAACAGCAGTAGATCGGAGCAGCATTCCTCATCTGGTTTCCGTGGTGCATGGTCTATTTCATTTTGATGAGTAACAGTAATGCATATTCTCTTTGTCTCCCCCAAAGCCAGTATCCTTAACCCAGGTAAAACAACAACAAAAAACAATTTTGTAAGCAGTTGTAGCAATAGGCCTATAGTCCCTGGGCTGATCTCTCCATCTAGAGCATTGAATGGCACTTCAGTGCCCATGAGGAAAGCCAGATATCTTACAAAATAAATAATAGTTAATTTTGTGATCATATTTGGAAATTGACAGTATTCAAAGAAATCTGCTCTGCATCCCTTCACCTTTCACCTTCTACTGTCTAACTTACCAAGATGTTGTAATTGAATTCTGAGAATGTTGACTTTATACTTGCTATTTGAGTTGACCTGAGACATTCCATTACGTTTTAAAGACCCCCGCCCTTTCCGCTCAGCTGAAATTGACTGGCTTTTCTTTGTTCACAGAGGAACTATAGGACATGATGTTCAGATGTTGTTATGGGTGGTCTTGCTGTTGGGATTAGAGTTGCTGTTTTTCTCAGTCAGTAGTTTAGCCTTGTTGCTCAACTTGGGCCTCTAGCTGATCGTGAAATGCATAAAACTACATCAGAGAAATTGTTGTATACCCACTTGGACTCGCAAAGATACCACCCACCCCCAACCCCACTGATGGTTCTCAATGTTCATCAGTCCAATATCAACAAACATCAGGAAGCTCGGCACAGCAGCAAGGAGCAAAATAAGGCACTACTTAAAAGCTTCAGAATAATGGACTGCATTTCATTCAAAAACATCTACTATCCTGCTGCATAGTGATTATAATTCTGCCAGCTAGAGCTTCAAAGTGCTGTTTCTAAAGCATCACAGAACTTTATCTTCCTGTTTGGTAGTTTACGCTGTCCACCTCCTGTGGTTCCTCATCTCAGGCCAAATCTCCCTGCAGCACAACTGACCAGGTTTTGATATTCTCGTCAGAGCGTGTGGGTATCAGAAATACCTCTTTCCCCTCTGAGTCTGCGATATCCACCTGCTGCCTCCGGAGTCAATTTGATGCCTGCCACAGACTGCAAAAGTAGCCATTGTGCTTTAGGGTGAGACTATTGAGCTTAGGCCTCAATCTGTAGAAACAGTATATCACAGTGTGTGTTTGTCTGGGTTGGGACTGAGAGTAATCTACACAAATAGCTCCATCTCTTCCCAGCCCAATGAGACCATAGCACCATCTAGCCACCTCTTTGCCACCTCTCTTTTATATACAATTTAGGAGAGGGGTTACCTTTGAAGAAGAGTATCAAACCAGAGTCAACATCAGGCAGTGAAGCTGCAAATGTTGTACCCATGGAAGGAAGCTACAAGGCATTGACATGCACAAAAGCAAAAAGATGGTGGTTTTCTGTCATTACCGTAGTTATCAGCCGTTACATTGCAGAAAGTTGTTTCATTCTTGTTTGGCTTTAATCAGCGAGAGACATTGATATTCTTTGGTTTGTTTTGAAGATGGTGTAATGTTAACAGAATTACTTTCATTTTGTCATTTTCCCAAAGTGTTTTTACTAGCACACTGGCCTACTTAAATTCCTCTGCCCAAGGACATTTACACCAAATGAGAAACAGTAACACAAACAGAGAGATACCCTTTGTCTATTATTTTCCCAGCTTAATTGCTTACTGTGGCATAAACAAATGCACAAGCTCGGACAGCAGACAGGCAAATTAGCTTGTAATTAATTGGAAGGGATAAACATTTAGCTTACAGCGGAACCCCTTATGTCAGACATTTGATTCTGTCAGTCCCTCTGTCCGCAGCTATTTGCAGATGTTATTATCAAACGAGTCTCAATCTCACGCCGGGAGAGTAATCTTCTCTTTGTTCATACACTACATGACAAAGTATGTGGACACCTGCTCATCGAACATCTCATTCCATGGGCATTAATATGGAGTTGGTCCCACCTTTGCTGCTATAACAGCCTCCACTCTCCCGGTAAGGCTTTCCACTAGATGTTGGAGCATTGCTGCGGGGACTTGCTTCCATTCAGCCACGAGCATTAGTGAGGTTGGGCACTGATGTTGGGCGATTAGGCCTGGCTCGCAGTCGGCGTTCTAATTCATCCCAAAGGTGTCCGATGAGGTTGAGGTCAGGGCTCTGTGAAGGCCAGTCAAGTTCTTCCACACCGATCTCGACGAACCATTTCTGTATGGACCTCGCTTTGTGCACGGGGGCATTGTCATGCTGAAACAGGAAAGGACCTTCCCAAAACTGTTGCCACAAAGATGGAAGCTCAGAATCGTCTAGAATGTCATTGTATGCTGTAGCCTAAATATTTCCCTTCACTGGAATAAAAAACTGTCCCAGACCATTATTCCTCCTCCACCAAACTTTACAGTTGGCACGATGCATTGGGGCTGGTAGCGTTCTCCTGGCATCCGCCAAACCCAGATTCTTCCATCGGACTGCCAGATGGTGAAATGTGATTCAATACTCCAGAGAACGCGTTTCCACTGCTCCAGAGTCCAATGGCGGCGAGCTTTACACCACTCCAGCCGACGCTTGCCATTGCGCATGGTGATCTTAGGCTTGTGTGCTCTGCCATGGAAACCCATTTCATGAAGCTCCCGACCAACCGTTCTTGTGCTAACGTTGCTTCCAGAGGCAGTTTCAAAATCAGTAGTGAGTGTTGCAACGATTTTTACGTGCTTAAGCACTCGGCGGTCCCTTTCTGTGAGCTTGTGTGACCTACCACTTCGCGACTGAGCCGTTGTTGCTCCTAGACATTTACACTTCACAATAACAGCACTTACAGTTGACCAGGGCATAAATTTGACAAGCTGACTTGTTGGAAAGGTGGCATCCTATGACGGTGCCACGTTGAAAGTCACTGATCTCTTCAGTAAGGCCATTCTACTGCCAATGTTTGTCTATGGAGATTGCATGGCTCTGTGCTCGATTTTATACACCTGTCAGCAACGGGTGTGGCTGAAATAGCCGAATCCACTAATATGAAGGGGTGTCCACATACTTTTGTATATACAGTGTAACTCTATAGATGAAGCTCAGCTCAGGGATAGAGAACCCCCCCCCCAATCAAAGTATTGATGGTTTTCAAACTTTTGATCCTGGCCACTGACTCTACAGATCACAACTATAGATAGCTGGATAGATTCTAGCCAGATGTTCTCCACAAGGGGACGAGGAGGTTAGATATTGATGCAGTGTTGCACATGTCTCCACATTGACTGATGATGCTACTGATGGCTGTCAGAAACTGACAATGCAATTCATTCACTTTCAACACTTCAACACTTCACATTCAGTTTCCTATATTGCAGTTGAAAATACCATAATGTCAGAGAGATATGCCAAATGGAAGTAGGATCTCTTTTTAAGTCAGTACTGGGGACCGGAGAGCTAAACACAGTGTAAAGGCCTAGTAAGACTGGAGGATTTGCATCAGCTTACTGTTTTTTGTTTTTCTTACTCTAAATCTATTGCTACAATTTACCATTGTTTTGTTTTATTTGGCATTTCAATTTGCCTTGACAAATGCAGCGGCTCCATTAATCAGGAAATAATAGCAAACTGTACAAAGCATTGTTCAGGCGTTAACCCGCAAATGATTTAGAATGACCCTCACAATTAAGCATACATTTAATCAGTCACCAACTTGCTTTCCTCTCTCATTGTGTCCAACGCAGGGCCAAAGAAGACACTGTGTGTTACTATGGAAACAGAGGCAGCGCCGAACCCATCCGTCTAAATCCAGGTCTGTTTTTCTTAATGTGGAATTGCTTGTACTATTATTCTATATCATTGCACCATACAAGCCATGCTGTTGAATTATAAACCTTAATGTATGCAGGATGGATTTTGACTATGAGACCATGCCTCTATGTGAGTGCGTGTTTTGGGGGATAACATGAACGTTTGGAGCAATCTCTATTCTCTAGCAATGCTGTATGTGTCTGCTCCAGCAGGAATCTATGGTTTGAGTAACTCCCTGTTGGAGACCCCATGGAGGAAGCTGCAGCATGGGAAGAGACTGTTTACCAGCGTAGTGAACCAGACACTGCCTTGTGATGGCCTGGTCCATGATCTGCTCAACGTCCTCAACAACGAGGAACTGTGAGTTCACCACACACTCGGTATCAATAATACAATCAATGTGACACTGTAAACGCTTCATCAATAAATGTACCTGCACACTCATGACGCTGCAGACTGTATCAAAACACTTCACATTAACACACATACCTGTACACTGTGTGATGCAGGTTGGCATTTATTGGGATGACTCATGTACTGCAGGCAGCTCTGCAGGGTAGTCACTAGCGGGTACAGCCACAAAGTAATACAATATTATTTTAAACCTAACCCTAACCTTAACTGCACTGCTAACCTTGTGCCTAACCCTAACCTAAAAGTAAGACCAAAAAGCACATTTTTTGTTTTCATGAATTTTTACGATGTATAGCTAATTTTGACTTTGCAGCTGGCCCATCTAGTGGAAATCGCTCTGCTCTGCCTCCAGGACAAGATTCATCCCAATAAACATGAACCTGCCAGTGTGAGACCCCAAACTCTGTAGTTTTAGTTTACAATTTGACGCAATCAATGTGACACAGCGTAATATACATTAAAACATATACCTGCACAAGGCTCAACATTAATTATTGTCCTCTTGTCCGGGGCAAGTAAAAAACATTGATGGACAAGAATATATATTGGAGTTGTCCAAATGGACAAGTAAAAAAATCACACAAAAATTACAATATCAAACAATCAGATCAGAATTGGATCAGAAGCCAACATTGGAATGTATGTACATGAATAAAAAAGCCTACATGTCAATGTGTGTGCTGACATGAGGGTGGCGCCAGAAAATGGAGCCCAACTTCAATGAGACTTTTAATTACATAAATATAGGCTAAACACCCGTCATGTTTGACATATATAATGAAGGATAATTAACATTAACGTCTAAAGGCTTGATTCTGTTGTAATAATCGAGGCCAGTTTCGAATCTGAGCGGAGGCGGTCAGCATTTTGAAACTATTTAACCATGAACATAATTGTTTAAAACCTGGACGTCTTATGTCATTTTATGAAGCATGTCTTACCTTGTTTCAAAGTAGCCTAGCCAAAATACCACCATAGAAATCACTATTGCTCGTAAGGTATTTGAGAGTAACAAACAAGGACATCTAAATGTCTAAATATGCTCACTCATTATGGGGTGGCGAGTACCACACGTGGACATTCAACATGGCTACGTGGGGTACAAACGTGAACACTCAATATGACTTTGAGAAAGTATAGTCCTTCACACATTAAATGAATGTGCAGTTAGGAAAAAGAAGTACACTGCTGTTGCTGGAGTCCTGCGCTTTTATGTCAACTTAATTGCAAAGCTTTTAGTCGGTGAACTTTTGCTCTTCAGACGCCGCCTACCTTTCTCTCTAATAGGTTTGCCAGCTTCACAATGTACATCATGTTGTTCTGAAACTTACTGTATGTCGTATTATATAACTCCTCGTTTTGAAACTTTCAGTTCAGTAATAACTTTCTATTCAGTATACAGTTTTTTTTCCCCCAATGCACCTGGTAACACTAAAGTTGTGCTAAAGAGTTTTACTTTTTCAGTTGGTTCCAATCCAAAAGGAGGTTTGAGTGAGAAGTTGAGAACAGTGTCTTTTCTATAGGTACAGTGCATTCGGAAAGTATTCAGACCCCTTCCCTTTTTCCACATTTTGTTACATTACAGCCTTATTCTAAAATGTATTAAATATTTTTTTCTCTCATCAATCTACACACAATACCCCATAATGACAAGGCGAAAACCCGTTTTTAGTGTTTGCATGCTTATTAAAAATGAAAAACAGATACCTTATTTACATAAGTATTCAGACCCTTTTCTATGAGATTCGAAATTTAGCTCAGTTGCGTTCTGTTTCCATTGATCATCCTTGATGTTTCTACAACTTGGAGTCCACCTGTGGTAAATTCAATTGATTGGACATGATTTGGAAAGGCACACACCCGTCTATATAAGGTCCCACAGTTGACAGTGCATGTCAGACCAAAAACCAAGCCATGAAGTCGAAGGAATTGTCCGTAGAGCTCCGAGACAGGATTGTGTCGAGGCACAGATCTGGGGAAGGGTATCAAAAAATGTCTGCAGTATTGAAGGTCCCCAAGAACACAGTGGCCTCCATCATTCTTAAATGAAAGAAGTTTGGAACCACCAAGATGCTTCCTAGAGCTGGATGCCAGGCCAAACTGAGCAATCAGAGGAGAAGGGCTTTGGTCAGGGAGGTGACCAAGAACCTGATGATCACTCTGACAGAGCTCCAGAGTTCCTCAGTAGAGATGGGAGAACTTTCCAGAAGGACAACCATCTCTGCAGCACTCCACCAATCAGGCCTTTATGGTAGAGTGGCTAGTGGCCACTCCTTAGTAAAAGGCACATGACAGCCTGATTTGGAGTTTGCCAAAAGGCACCTAAAGGACTCTGACCATGAGAAACAAGATTCTTTGGTCTGATAAAACCAATATTGAACTCTTTGGCCTGAAACCCAAGCATCACATCTGGAGGAAACCTGGCACCATCCCTACGGTGAAGCATGGTGGTGGCAGCATCATGCTGTGAGGATGTTTTTCAGCGGCAGGGACTGGGAGACTAGTCAGAATCGAGGGAAACATGAACGGTGCAAAGTACAGAGAGATCCTTGATGAGAACCTGCTCCAGAGCGCTCAGGACCTCAGACTGGGGCAAAGGTTCACCTTCCAACAGGACAACGACCCTAAGCACACAGCCAAGACAACACAGGAGTGGCTTCAGGACTCCTCTGAATGTCCTTGAGTGGCCCAGCCAGAGCCCGGACTTGAACCCGATCGAACATATCTGGAGAGACCTGAAAATAGCTGTGCAGCGACACTCCCCATCCCACCTTACAGAGCTTGAGAGGATTTGCAGAGAAGAATGGGAGAAACTCCCCAAATATAAGTGTGCCAAGCTTGTAGCATCATACCCAAGAAGACTCGAGGCTGTAATCACTGCCAAAGGAGCTTCAACAAAGTACTGAGTAAATGGTCTGAATACTTATGCTTTCTCATTATGGGACATTGTGTGTGTAGATTGGGGGGGCTGTAACGTATAAGGCTGTAACGTAACAAAATGTGGAAAAAGTCAAGGTGTCTGAATACTTTCAGAATATACTTTACATCCCTGACTCTTTCTGTTCCAAAACTCAAAGTCAAAGAGAAGGTTTGAGTGAGAACGGTTTCTTTCTCTTTTCTTCAGGAACACCCCTGACCCGGCCCAAGAGAGCCAGGGTGAAGGGTACAGCAGCCCCATGCTCCGGGCCCTGTCCTCTGTGTGTGTTCGCTCCCCACATTACGGCACAAGGTCAGAGTCCTCCCAGTCCCTGACACCAATTAGCTAGGCCAGAGTCATAGAGATACATTATAATACAAGAGTGGCCTATGTGATAAACCTTGCCAATATCCAACCTAGTGTTGTTATTTAATTCTGTGGTCAGAGTCCCATTCTGTGCTCCTAGTCCCACCAATTAGCTCTCCCATTTGTCATGCGGGCCCGCCCTCAGAGGTGAGAGCGGGGTCATATTCATAGGGTACACGGGAACATGAAAACAATTGGTTCTTATTTGGCACAAATCCATGGTCATATTCATTGGTGCACACCTTAGCAAACAGGAAACGTTTTGTGAACGAAAACAAGTTTCTTATTGGACAAATCCAGGTAGTACGTCTCTGTTTGTCCATTTAGCTGTGTTTAGTGCATAATGAATACGCCCCATACATCATACAGCCCCTTGTGCATATAATATAATCTAGAACCAGCCTGCCACCTGGCCTCCAGTCTAGTGTGATAATGAAAGGTGATTGGGGAACTCCAGAATCACAACGTTTTCCCCATATTTGAAATGCACAAGCCTCTCGTTTCACCCCTCCTATTATTTCTTATGTTTTGTGTCTGCCTGTTTCAGGACCAATACCATTATCCTTATAGACGCATCAGGGAACGTGACCTTCACGGAGCGCACCATGCTCAACTGTGACGTCAGCCAATGGAGCACAAGCTCTTTCCAGTTCAAAATCCAGGACTGAAGACGGCTAAATGGGGCTATATGGGAATCACACTCTGTGCCTTTCTGCATCCCACCTCCTCCTCCCTCTCCCTCCTTCTCCCACAGCAAGCTCTGGCTTCACAGTAGTGAAATGAACATGAAGATTTATTTGCCATTTAAAATGGTGGAGGTGGGCGAGTGAAATTATGGCACTTTTTTGGGAAAGAGAGATTGATTGTACTTTTCAAGTAATTGTCTTTGGGAAATACGTTTTAGCTTGGCTTAGACATACGACAGTGTGAATTGATCAAATCATACATAATGGGTGCTATTCTTATTTTGTTAATTTGATTAAAATATTATTTTGAGTTGTTTGCTTAAAGTTTATTGCCAAAGAACAAATGTAATTTAATAAACAAAGTAAATTATTTACATTTAACATTGCATCTATTTTCTCAGCACTGGTTTGCTGAGGAAGAACAGAACTAAAAGGTTGATCATAAGTCATTTATGGCTTTGTGGCTCAGACTGCCTTCTACTAGCCAAGTTTGTTTGTATCTTCAGTTGAAGTGTAAAACGCTAACACTCATAGAAGCAGCAGCAGCCATCAACATCCTTATAAAATGCTGTCATAAGAATGACCGGTTTGGTTTCCTAAACTCTCATGCAGGTGTTTAACTTTCCTGTGACAGAATTAGGAAGGCATATTGTGACAGCCTGCCTTGTAGTATAATCGTTATCATTGCCACAGATTTGGACTTTGTGACCGAGGTTTGTTAGTTAAAAGTAAAACAGAGGAAATCACTTGAAATGTTTTTCTAAATGGTAAGCAAAGTGTTTTCTTTGATATCTTCCCGCCTTGTTCCACATACTGCTTAGGAGGGACTGTTTGCCTTGCTGTGAACTAACTAAAAGGATTCCTTTTGTCACTCACATCTGTAGTGTTCAGTCTGTGGTTCTTACCCACTTACTCTCCATCGTAACTCTCACAAATGTGAATGACTGTTTCAATTTGTGTTGATGATATGTACCAATGATGAGGATCCTTCAGTGGTTTTCTAGGGTTTATGTTACTGACCTCCGGTATCCATAGAAGTACAGAAACCCCTGTTTACCACGTCACTGGTGTCTTGATATAAATTGTGAATAAAGTACTTTTTCATGTATTTTGGAAATTTATATAGACCCCTTTCTGTGTTTGCAGAACACAGGGGAGTTCTTAATAGAACTCCAGCAACAACAAAAAAACTAGTTGCATATGCGTGCATTTCACACTACTTTTGGATTATCATTGGATTTTAAGGATTTTATGAATGTCCTGCTTAATATAATGTTGGTGTCATCATCGCAAATCAACTGCATTATACTTCAACCAGTAAAATGGCTCTTTGGCTAGCTTTTTGCTACAGCCTATGTCAATGAGCGTTAGCATTCTAGCTAACAACTGCTGCATCCAAAATAGTTATTTTGCAAAGATCACAACCAAATATAATTTTAGCGACTGTTAAATCAAGAATCAAAACATCATTGTAAGCGTATGAGAACCCAAAAAGTTATTTTGTTTAGAAGTAATAAAAACGTAAATCTTGGCTATGTTGAATTGGCGCAGATGGCGATGTCTTTCTTACTGCCGCCAAGAGTCGTGACGTCAGTGTGTCTTGCAAATGTATACTATTCTTTAAAGAATAGATCTGATCAGGCAATTTTATTAGACAATCACAAGCTTATTAACGCAATGTGGTGTATGGTTTGTAGCTGAATAAACTGTGGTCATTGCAATGGTTGTCACAGTTTCTATGTTTAAATATTGATTCTGATATAATTCGCAGAAACTTTTGAATCTTCAGTAAACACGATGGTATGTCTGAGAGTTGGTCAGAGGCTTTATGCAGATTATAAACAGCAGGGTTCTAATCTTATCAGTGGATAGATTATGCATCAAAACAAATATCAAATTGTATACAATGTTTCATATATTATGATATATCTTATTTTACTGACCGCTACTTTGCATACAATGTTTCTGGTGAAGACAATGGGTGGAGATGATTGCCACCTAGCGACAGTATGTGGTCACTGCACTTCGCAACCCCAATTGTGCCTACCGTTCTCATTGGTCAACTGTGATCTATTCTAATGTTTGATTGGTCGATTTATTCCCGCAGTGAGGCAAGGCCTGCCTTTGTCGGTTGATGATTAGTGTGCTCACTTTGAATTAAATGGTGATTGGACTCGTCACCGGTCAATCTTCAAAAAGCCGGTATTGGGGGTGGAGTTTCAGAAGAAGTCTGCAGCTGTCTGCAAGATGGCGGAACGGGGAAGGGATCTGTCTGGCCTCGTCAAAAGAATAAAATAATTTAGATTAGCTAGCTTAGGGAAGAAAATGGAGTAAATAAAATATAGGTGAGTGATCAAATGTGCTCGTTGTTTCTGTGTTTAGCCCAGTCATTTCGACACCTAATTGTGTAGCTTAAAAACCGCTTAGCTTCAAGTTTGAGCTAAGCTAGCCAGGTTGCTAAAGTTAGCTTGGCTAGTGCGTAGAAGGACAATACAAATTGATGGTCGTCTTTTGAAATCGTTCAGTTTTGAAGGTGCCCCATATTGCTAACCAGTAGCAAAAGTTTTTGCATTAGTTGACTTTGTAGGGTGAATCCAGTTTTCCAAATATCTTACACAGACAGCGAGCTATCGTTAGCATTCTGCAATCAAGCAAGGATTTATCTGGCAGTGCTTGGCCTGTGGTTTTGGCATTAGTAAGCCATCATAAAAATACTGCATAATGTGCATAGATGCCTTGGCTACATGTTTTTGCACTGCAATGTTGCTGTCTTGGCTTCAATTATTGACTAACTTGTGTCCCTCTTTTTCTAGCTCTGACGGAGGATTCGCCAGTGGAGGATTCGCAGTGCCTAGATCCGAGTAATATAAGCTGAATGCATTGTGATTTCCAATAATTTAGACAGTGATTCTAAAAAGCTGTCTACATTAATGAAAAGAACAATGTAGTCAGCTTAGCATATTCAACACTGGTACATGGTCAACACAGGGAAGTTGTTTCGTTCGAAATCTTGTGTACAATGTGCTTCTGCATGCATTTTAGCTAAAAGCTTATGAGAACAGGTTGCCAAAACAGAGTCAGGGTGACCCATAGATAATTTGTTATATTTAGGGATTCATAAGACAGTCAACATGGAGATAGATGATATATTACCCCCCTTGCCGTTGGAGCCACCTGATGATTTAAACTCGGAGGGCCTTAATGGTAAAGCGCAGCCTCCACCACCTCCCCTGCAAACGTCCAGTGACGCAGAGGAAATGGACGTTAGCTCTGGTGGTGATGGACACACACACACCCCAGCAGGGGACCAGGGCCTGGGGCTCCTCGCCAAGGGCTCCATAACCTTAAGTAATAACCTGTCAGATGAGGCCGAATCCAGCGCACCGTGCCCTAGAACAGCCCGCCACGCGCCCCCCATCACCAAGTTCCTGCCAGAGCTCAAGTTACTACAAGACATTAAGATCAGTGTCAGCGTCGTAGATAGCAGCAGGAGCAAAGATAGGAAGGTGCTGTACACAGGGATAGGTCAGGGTGGTGGTGTAGGGGAGACCAGCTCAGAGGGCCTTAATGGTGAGTTGCATGATGCCGATACAGAGCTAGAGGCTGTTGAGGGTAGCTCAGGGCTGGGGAACGGGACGGTCGATGGCAGTGCAGGGAGGAGAGGGGCGGAGGCAGACCTGGAGAACAAAGTGGAGTTTGCGGTGTTGGACGAGCTGGAGGACTTCAGTCAGGACTTCCTGCATACGGAGAATGTGGAGCAGGGGGGTTTCAGGTCTGAGGAAATGGTTCAACAGGAGAACGCTGACGAGGAGAACCTGAATTACTCATATGAGGTACGTAACCAAGGGGCCCCATCTTTGCCTCTGCAGAGCCTCATCATCATCATCATCATCCACTCACTAATCTTTTGTGCCTTGTTCACACTGTAGGGTCTAACCCGAAACCGTAATGGCTTGGATATTCTTTTCACATCGTCATTTCCAGCACAGTTCCAGCAACTATGGAGGATGCATAACCATTTTTGGGGGTCAGATACAGATAACGATTTTTTGGGGTACCAAACTTACCAATACTGAAATATTAAAACATACTGTTTTACGCCGGGGAAATGAAAAAGAAAAAAAATTCCATACTGCATTCTCATAAATTGCCATCCAAAACAGCAATTGTCCAAGAAATATGCTTAAAATGTTCATTTCTTACATTGTGAAATGAATGACACATCATGAGAATGGCTGCCAGTGTTCAGATAAGCATAAAATTCCCTTTTTCATCCTATTTATTGGTGGAATTGTCGTCCAATATAGCGGTAAAAAGCCAATATCAACCGATTTTATATCGGTGGACCGATATATCGGACAGGCTCTAGTAATGATGTTAGCCCAGTACGGTTTGGCTCTGTAATGTGAAAAGGGTAATAGTGTATAGTCATTTTATTCCAATGTCACCAGCAAAATGTCAGCTTTTACATTTTAGTCATTTAGCAGATGCTCTTATCCAGAGCGACTTACAGTTAATGAGTGCATACATTTTTATACTGGCCCCCCGTGGGAATCGAACCCACAACCCTGGCGTTGCAAACGCCATGCTCTACCAACTGTGCTACACGGGGGGCTTTTGCATCATACTTTTGATTCTTGATGGAAATCCTCTCTTTTCTACTTGAGATTGATATAGTTGGTATGCTTGGTGTCTTCAAAAGTTGAACCTGATTTGAATCTCCCCTCATCCACTTTGTTTCCAACGCTTTTATGTTTGTTATGCATGCCAGATATTGGTTGCAAATATGACTTGAAATTCTCTCATGACAAGATGGCATAGCCCAAACTGAATGGAAAACATGACAGGTTAGGGCTGCCCCCACCCCTCCCTTCTCCCCCATGCGCTCAACGACAGTCTTTTCCAGGAGGACTTCGACAATGATGTAGACGCTCTGCTGGAGGAGGGCATGCCCATGCCCAAAAAGATGCGCCTGGCAGAGGGGGCTGCTGAGTATGCAGGGGACAGTGACCATGCGTCGGACGGGGAGGGAGGCGTTCAGCCCATGATGACCAAAATTAAAACAGTCCTGAAGAGTGAGTGGTGGATGTCTGGCGCTGATCTGCCTTTGGTAACGGTGTATCTAAGGCTGGCACATAATGATGTTATGCATTCATATCATACCTTATGAATGCATATCATCACGTTTGTGAGAGGACACTGATCAAATCACATTTTATTTGCCACGTGCCGAATACAACCGGTGTAGACCTTAAAGTGAAATGCTTACTTACAAGCCCTTAACTAACAATGCAGTTTTAAGAAAAATAAGTGTGTGAGATGTGTAGTCATGTCTGTCTACAGACGTGTAGTCGTGTGTGTGTGTGGTGTTTGCTTGCGGATGTGTAGTGATGAGTGAGTGTGTGTGTTTCCCAGGTCGTGGGCGTCCACCCACTGAGCCACTACCTGATGGATGGATCATGACATTCCATAACTCTGGCATTCCAGTCTACCTGCACAGAGAGACCAGAGTGGTGACCTGGTCCAGACCTTACTTCCTGGGGACCGGGAGCATCAGGGTAAGACGTGGAAGAGATAAGACAGATGGAAACTGCTGTACATTTGAATCTTTTAGAGGGTTAGTAACATGTCAGGAACCCCATTGTTATACACTGAATACTGGTGTTATATTTCAGTTTTTGGTAGGAATGATCAAACTAAAGGAATAAGGATGAATGTCCATTATTTCTCTATTCTCAAACAACTGTAACAACCTACTTCTAACCAAACCCCTCGTGCCCCTGTGTACAGAAACACGACCCTCCCACCAGTAGCATCCCCTGCCTGCACTATAGGAAGATGAAGGATCATGAGGAAAAGCAACAGAATGGAGAGGTGACGCCCAACGCTGAGGTGTCTCCGGTGAAGCCTGGGGAAGAGGCAGACTCCCTGGAGAGACCAGACGAGCCTGACTCCACGGCCCAGGAGGACCCTACCACTGTGGCCCTGGGTCTGAGCCTGGGGGAGGGAGAGGCGGAGTTGGAGACAGGACTGGTCACAGAGGGGACCATGGAGAGGTGCCCAGTCCCGCACGGCAAGATGCCCCACTCCTGTGAAATGGCCCAGGGGGCACTGGGACAGTTCAGGGCCAAGGTGGAGGTGTGCAAAGATGAATCCATAGGTAAGGGTCAACACACTCCATGATGAGCGGTTGTCTTGCCAGCAGGTAGAAGTTTTGAATGCCATGGCTGATGGCTAGTATGTTTAATTTCTTGTGAACGTAGGGGATACAAATATGTTGGTGGGTATTTCATAAGAACACCTATCTGCGTGAAGTTAGTTTGGCTTCTAAAGCAACAATCTAACCGATACCCCTCCCTTATTGAAACCCCGCCAGAAATTGAGGAGTTCCGCAGCTACCTGGAGAAGTGCTTTGACTTTGAACAAGTGACAGTGAAGAAGTTCCGTACCTGGGCAGAGCGCAGGCAGTTTAACAGGGACATGAAGAGGAAGCAGGCCGAGTCCGAGAGACCCATTCTGCCTGCCAACCAGAAACTTATCACTCTGTCTGTATCAGATACCCCCACCAAGAAAGGTAATAGATGCAGAAGAAGAACCATAGGTTACATCTGAATTGGCACCCTATTCACAAAAGTAGTACACTATTTAGGGAATAGGGTGCCATTTTGGATGCGTACATAGTCTAATAACTATTTCAGTGAGGAGTATTGAGCTAATCGCATCAACTCTTTCCCTCTTTCTTTTTCTCAGAGTTTGTCATTAACCCAAATGGGAAATCTGAAGTTTGCATCCTACATGAATATATGCAACGTGTCCTAAAGGTCCGACCTGTTTACAACTTTTTTGAATGTGGTAAGTCCCTCTTTTTAATTGATTGATTTTTCTCTCTCTTTTCTCCCCTTCATAATGTTGATTTCAACTAGCTTGTCCAAGTGACATGTTTTTCTTAAAACCAAACAAATCACCAAAGCACTGACTGGAGAAAGGGCCTTTATGCAGTTTACACCAAATGAATCCTCGTTTTCCATCTCCTCCAGAGAACCCAAGTGAACCCTTTGGCGCCTCAGTCATTATAGACGGTGTGACATATGGCACAGGAACTGCAAGCAGTAAAAAACTTGCCAAGAATAAAGCTGGTACAGTACTTTCATATTCTGTCATTATTTGATTTTCTATCCTCTGAAGCAGCTGCAACGGTTGTCTGTAAACTATAAAAAAATTTAAATCATAAACAGGTACTTTCGCTTGTAATTTACTGATGCGTCTACCTTGTAGCTCGCGCCACACTGGAGATCCTCATCCCTGACTTTGTGAAGCAGACGTCTGAGGAGAAGCTGATAGAAGGGGATGAACTGGAGGTATCAGCCTGCCAATCATTGGAAAGGCCCTTTAATTAAATCAATGTTTTGTCTTGTTTGGTCTGATAACATGTCTCTGTTATAACATTGTACTTTACTAGCTGGTTGGTAATTTGGAAGAATACTAATGTCCATTCATGTTTTTGTTTCCTGCAGTATTTTAATCATATCAGTATTGAAGATTCAAGGGTGTACGAACTAACCAATAAAGCAGGCTTACTCTCGCCATATCAGATTCTACACGAGTGCCTTAAGAGGTAAGACTCAAGACATGAGGTGTAAGAATAATTGAAATTTCTAGTTCTGATCTGATTAATCTATTAACCTTACATTTCAACCGTCTCTTGTGCCATGTAGAAACCATGGAATGGGTGACACCAGCATCAAGTTTGAGGTGATCCCAGGGAAGAACCAGAAGAGTGAATATGTGATGACGTGTGGCAAGCACACTGTGCGTGGATGGTGTAAGTTACCCCCACACTGACCCTCCAGTCACCACAGCAAGTCCCAGACCTAACCTGCTCCATGCCGCTCTGTGGTAATGTAGTGTAAAAGCAGCATTACTAATTGCAAGTGCTCTGTGTGTTTTGTCAGAGCCATATATAGAGAATTCTGACAACTTTTACACTGGACACCATGTTTCCGCTTTTGTATATACACTATATATGGATCAGCATATCCCTGCTCTAAGCTGATCTGTGTTCATGTAGTGTAAATCTAGTTAGCATTACTAATGGCAGCTGCTCTATGTATATGTCTTGTTTTCCAGGCAAGAATAAGCGCGTGGGGAAGCAGCTGGCGTCGCAGAAGATCCTACAGATGCTGCACCCCCACGTGAAGAACTGGGGGTCACTGCTCCGCATGTACGGCAAAGAGAGCAGTAAGATGGTGAAGAAGGTAGGTACTACCTGTACACCTCCATATACTGTTCCTCAGCACAGCTGCTCCACTGCTGTTGGAGGTCTTAAGTCAGGGTGGCATATGCTGCTTCTCTTTCAACCAGATGTGCGTCTCTCTCATTTCTATAAATGATGGCGTTTTTTGTGTTTTCCGCAGGAAAATTCAGATAAGAGTGTGATTGAACTTCAGCAGTATGCCAAAAAGAACAGGCCAAATCTTCACATCCTGAACAAACTGCAAGAGGAGATGAAGAAACTGGCTAAGGATAGGGTAAGTGTTAGCTGTAGAGTGTAGGAGGAGCTCCAATTAGATCCTGGGTCTCTGGTGTAACCTTTGCATTTGGCCTCATCAGGGATTTTCTTACTGGAGAGTTATACATCTGTCTGATAACCCTGTCAGGCTACCTAAGCTGCTCTTACTCCATTGTTGGACATAGAGGTACCTAGACAGGGAGATCTCCCCCGCTTTCTGACACACCTGCAATTCTTCTGGTCTTTGCTCCATTTGCCATATATCTGCACTGTCGTGTTACTCATATTTCCTATGGTTGCTCCAGCCTTACCTTATTTCAGACACTGTCATAAATCAGGTTTGTATGCAAGTGTGGCCTGGATAATGATCTTGAAGGATGTTTTAATGTAAGTTGCTCACATTTCGGTGCAGCAGTTCAAACTGTTATGACAATTTCTGGGTTGTATTCATTAGGCACCAAATGGAAGAGAACTGACAAACGGAAGGACTACCTGAATTTGTCCAATTCGAAATAGACTTAACAAAAATATAAACACAACATGTAAAGTGTTGGTCCCATGTTTCATGAGCTTAAATAAAAGATCCCTGAAATGTTCTATACGCACAAAGCTTTTTTTCTCTCAATTTGTGCACAAATTTAACATCCCTTTTAGTGAGCATTTACACTTTGCCAAGATAATCCATCCACGGTTTGGCATTTCAAGGAGCAGATTAACCTGCCTGATCATTACACAGGTGCACCTTGTGCTGGGGACAATAAGGCCACTCTAAAATGTGCAGTTTTGTCACACAACCACTGATGCAATTGGCATGCTGACTCCAGGAATGTCCACCAGAGCTGTTGCCAAAGCTTCTCTACCATAAGCTGCCTCCAACGCCGTTTTAGAGAATTTGGCAGTACGTCCAACCGGCCTCACAACTGCAGACCACATGTAACCACGCCAGCCCAGGACCTCCACATCCGGCTTCTTCACCTGTGGGATTGTCTGAGACCAGCCACCCGGACAGCTGATGAAACTGGGTCTGCACAACAGTCTCAGGAAATCGCGTGCTCGTTGTCCTCACCAGTGTCTTGACCTGACTGCAGTTCGACGCCATAACTGACTTCAGTGGGCAAATGCTCACCTTCTATGGCCACTGGCACGCTGGAGATAAATCCTGTTTCAACTGTACCGGGCAGATGGCAGACCGCTTGTATTGGGTCGTGGGTGAGGGGTTTGCTGATGTCAATGTTGTGAACAGAGTGCCCCATGGTGGAGTTATGGTATGGACTGGCATAAGCTACGGACAACGAACACAATTGCATTTTATCAATGGCAGTTTGAATGCATAGAGCTACTGTGACGAGATCCTGAGGCCCATTGTCGAGCCATTTGTCTGCCATCGCCTCATGTTTCAGCGTGGTAATGCACAGCCCCATGTCGCAAGGATCTGTACACAATTCCTGAAGCTGAAAATGTCCCAGTTCTTCCATGGCCTGCATACTCACCAGACATTGAGCATGTTTGGTATGCTCTGGATCGACATGTACAACAGCGTGTTCCAGTTCCTGCCAATATCCAGCAACTTTGCACAGGCATTGAAGAGGAGTGGGACAACATTCCACAGTCCTCAATCAACAGCCTGATCAACTCTATGCGAAGGAGAAGTGTTGCGCTGCATGAGGCAAATGGTAGTCACACCATAGATTAGGACCTAATTTATTTATTTCAATTGACAGATTTTTCTTACAGTATATAAACTGTAACTCAGTAAAATCTTTGAAATTGGTGCGTATATATTTTAAGTATAATTGTTTTTTTTTCTGGTGCAAAACATTTTGTTACGGTGTGCCCTAATAAATACGACCCTGATGTCTTTGTTGTGCTTCAGGCAGAAACCAGGAAGAAGCCCAAGATGACCATAATGGAGTCGGCCCAGCCTGGCAGTCAGCCGCTCTGTACTGTTGACGTCTAGGAACTATCACTGCAACCAACCTAACATGGCACTGACCAATGGTAGCCATAGTCACTGTCAGATAAACCACGCCACCAATCTATCATCCAATTATGCATCATTGTGAAATGGCAATACAGCACATTTATACTATAAAGGTGGTCATCTTAGCACTATTTCTCCAAGCTGTTTATTATTTGACCCCCAAGGTGTTTTTGGTTCATTGTTAGTGGATCAGGTAAGAAAAGGACAGATGCACTAACAGTCAGACAGACAGTCGAGTGAGAACCATCTACCTCTAGATGCGATCTCTACGCAGCTTCTATAAATTGAACCACAGGGGTTGCAGACAGACAGGTTGAGATGACTTGACATGTATCTATGAACCACAGCAATTTCTGTCAGCCTGTTTACTGTGTAGTAATGACTGCTGAAAACCACTAGACCCCCCCCCCCCCTTCTTTTATATTGCGATGATTGAATTTCTAATACACTCCATACTTTTCGAACAGGTTTCCTTGTATGCTTAAAGCATAGCCTATTCAAAGGGATAAGTTTGAGGTCTCTGCTTTTGCTATTCCGGTACGTTGTGGAAAACCAATTTATATGCTGTTGTAATTTGGATGTTTGATGGTTGATGTGTATAATTTGGAGGGTGATTAGGGTTTTTGATGAGTATGCTTCGTCTAAAGAATGGCAAGCTTACGTTTTCATTTGCACGTGAAACATTTACCTGTTAAGGAGAGAAAAAAAGTTATATTTTCAAATGCACAATTCAAGTGAGTGAGTCATACTTCTTGTTACATGCTCATGTTCTTAGTACGAGAAATGCATTTTGAATTTATTATGTAATGGACGATTTTTCGAGACCTATTAAGAGGGACTAATGATTTAAATTGCCTTTTTTGTTCTGGATATACAGGATGAAACATATCAATGGACAGCTGATAAGGCTGGTCTGTCAAGCTAAGATCCTGTTTTCACGTTAGCACTGCAGACAACACAAGCACAAGAGCTTGAAGTACTGTAGTCATTGAGGAGATATACAAGGTAAAGTTGTTACATATTTAAAAAGGCCTATACTTTTTGACTTTTGTTTCTGTAATTAGGTGTTAGCTGCTTCATTCTTTTTTAGACACAAATTAAAGCAAAACCATACAACATGCAGACTCTTACTATTCAGCCATTCATTTAAGGACCCATATACAGATGGGGAAACAATTGGCTACATGTTGCCTTAGTTGACCCATTTCATGAAGGGCTCCCACTCCAGAGAACTCACAGGGCCCAAGTCCCCCTTCAAGGGAAATGGATTGACCAAGCCCCTCTTGATACAGCATTTGTTTAGCCAGTTAAGATGTGTAATAACACGACAAGACATTAATATTGATGTTCTGGAAGAATTGCCTTTAGCATGTGCAGATTTTAATTAAGAATTGTCTTAATGGGTTGTTCGTCTGTAACGTGTGTTTGTTTGCCATCATTGTGACCGATTTGTGTGTGTGTTCTGATCAATCACGTTTTCAAGCATTGTGTAGAATCACTGCGATCCTTTCCGCAAAAGGCAATCTATGGAAATGAAGTTGGCACACTTTACCTCAAACAAAATACTTACATGTCATTATTATTAAATCCGATAGCTAAAGAAGCAGTGTGAACCAAAGCTTAAATACAGTCTTATGCATTTTTATAGAATACTGTAGGTTGCTGCATACAATACATAAGTAAATAATATCTATATATACAGGAAAGGATAAAGATGCAATACCTGCTGGAACAAAATATAAATTGCTGCGCATTCATTGTGTGAAGTATTTGGTTTGTGTGCGCTTTTCCTGAATGTTTACTGCATCTGTTCAGACTTCACCATTGTACATGGGCACAAGGCTGTTGTATTGAATGCTCCCCCCCTTATATTTGCGTGTTCTGTCTTGCCTAGTGTGTGAAGAAAATGCTTTTTATACTTGTTACCTTTTAGAGTTGTAACAAGTTGATTGCTAGAAATATTTCTGCCTAGAAATTGAAGTATGTAACAGCGACTTGGGAACGCTGACTTTCAGTGAAATTTGTTTATGCAAATAAAATTGTCATGACTTAGGCTGGCTCCTGCTTTGAAATTACCCCTGCCTGTATTAGTGTGTCCAAATTAACCAGGGCTTGTTTTAGGTGGATCTTTTTATTTTGTAATTCATAAAACATGCATCAAGATGACAACCAAGGAGATATTAAACTGAAATGCGGTTTAATCCTGCCCCAAATAGTACTTTAAGATATCTACAGAGAAACCACATTAATTAAATGAAAAGCTGAAATGTCTTGAGTCTAACTATTCAACCTCTTTGTTATGGCAAGCCTAAATAAGTTCAGGAATAAAAATGTGCTTAACTCACATAGTAAGTTGCATGGACTCACTCTGTGTGCAATAATAGTGTTAAACATGATTTTGAATGACTACCTCATCTCTGTACCCCACACAAACAATTATCTATAAGGTCCCTCAGTGGAGCAGTGAATTTCAAACAGATTCAACCACAAAGACCAGGGAGGTTTTCCAATGCCTCGCAAAGAAGGGCACCTATTGTTAGATGGGTATACATTTTTTTTTTAAAGTATACATTGAACATCCCTTAGCATGGTGAAGTTATTAATTACACTTTGGATGGTGTATCAATACGCCTAGTCACTACAAAGATACAGGCGTCCTTCGTAACTCAGTTGCCGGAGATTAAGGAACCCGCTCGGATTTCACCATGAGGCCAATGCAGTGTTTAAATGTATTTGGCTAAGGTGTATGTAAACTTCCGACTTCACAGTTGAAGTCGGAAGTTTACATACACCTTAGCCAAATACATTTAAACACTGCATTGGCCTCATGGTGAAATCCGAGCGGGTTCCTTAATCTCCGGCAACTGAGTTAAGTTATTTTTTTTAAAAATCACATTCCCAGCGGGTCAGAAATTAGTATTTGGTAGCATTGCCTTTAAATTGTTTAACTTGGGTCAAATGTTTCGGGTAACCTTCCACAAGCTTCCCACAATATGTTGGGTGAATTTTGGCCCAATCCTCCTGACAGAACTGGTGTAACTGAGTCAGGTTTGTAGGCCTCCTTGCTCGCAAACGCTTTTTCAGTTCTGCACACGCTTTTTCAGTTCTGCCCACACATTTTCTATAGGATTGAGGTCAGGACTTTGTGATGGCCACTCCAATACCTTGACTTTGTTGTCCTTAAGCCATTTTGCCACAACTTTGGAAGGATGCTTGGGGTCATTGTCCATTTGGAAGAACCAAGCTTCCTGACTGATGTCTTAAGATGTTTCTTCAATATATCCACATAATTTTCCTTCCTCATGATGCCATCTATTTTGTGAAGTGCACCAGTCCCTCCTGCAGCAAAGCACCCCCACAGCATGATGCTGCCACCCCCGTGCTTCACGGATTGGGATGGTGTTCTTCGGCTTGCAAGCAACCCCCTTTTTCCTCCAAACATAACGATGGTCATTATGGCCAAACAGTAATATTTTTGTTTCATCAGACCAGAAGACATTTCTCCAAAAAGTACGATCTTTGTCCCCATGTGCAGTTGCAAACCGTAGTCTGGCTTTTTTATGGTGGTTTTGAATCAGTGGCTTCTTCCTTGCTGAGCAGCCTTTCAGGTTATGTTAATATAGGACTCGTTTTACTGTGGATATAGATAATTTTGTACCTGTTTCCTCCAGCATCTTCACAAGGTCCTTTGCTGTTGTTCTGGGATTGATTTGCACTTTTCGCATCAAAGTATGTTCATCTCTAGGAGACCGAACACCTCCTTCCTGAGCGGTATGACGGCTGCGTGGTCCCATGTGTTTATAGTTGCGTACTATTGTTTGTACAGATGAACGTGGTACCTTCAGGCTTTTTGGAAATTGCTCCCAAGGATGAACCAGACTTGTGGAGGTCTACAATTCTTTTTCTGAGGTCTTGGCTGATTTCTTTAGATTTTCCCATGATGTCAAGCAAAGAGGCACTGAGTTTGAAGGTAGGCCTTGAAATACATCCACAGGTACACCTCCAATAGGCTAATTGACATCATTTGAGTCAATCAGAAGCTTCTAAAGCCATGACATAATTTCCTGGAATTTCCCAAGCTGTTTAAAGTCAACTTAGTGTATGTAAACTTTTGACCCACTGGAATTGTGATACAGTGAATTATAAGTGAAATAATCTGTCTGTAAACAATTGTTGGAAAAATTACCTGTGTCATGCACAAAGTAGATGTCCTAACCGACTTGCCAAAACTATAGTTTGTTAACTAGAAATTTGTGGAGTGGTTGAAAAATGAGTTTTAATGACTCCAACCTAAGTGTATGTAAACTTCCGACTTCAACTGTATGTATATATGTGTGTGTGTGTGTATATATATATTTATGTATGTATGTATGTATGTATGTATGTATGTATGTATGTATATGTATATACAGTGGGGTAAAAAAGTATTTAGTCAGCCACCAATTGTGCAAGTTCTCCCACTTAAAAAGATGAGAGAGGCCTGTAATTTTCATCATAGGTACATGTCAACTATGACAGACAAAATGAGAAAAAATATCCTGAAAATCACATTGTAGGATTTTTTATGAATTTATTTGCAAATTATGGTGGAAAATAAGTATTTGGTCAATAACAAAAGTTTCTCAATACTTTGTTATATACCCTTTGTTGGCAATGACACAGGTCAAACGTTTTCTGTAAGTCTTCACAAGGTTTTCACACACTGTTGCTGGTATTTTGGCCCATTCCTCCATGCAGATCTCCTCTAGAGCAGTGATATTTTGTGGCTTTCGCTGGGCAACACGGACTTTCAACTCCCTCCAAAGATTTTCTATGGGGTTGAGATCTGGAGACTGGCTAGGCCACTCCAGGACCTTGAAATGCTTCTTACGAAGCCACTCCTTCGTTGCCCGGGCGGTGTGTAATAACAGAAAATGGGAGGACATAACATGATGTACAGTCAGTTTTCCTTTGTGTGGTTTGAGTAACACACTTTTCCTCTTTATCAATTGTTAATAAAGACATACTCAAATAAAGACATCCAATTGTTCCGTTCATTAGACCAAAGGAAGGACTTGAATTATAAAGTAATCTCATTAGTACATTTCTTTGGTGTCTTTCATGGCTGAATATAATAATAGACAGGATATAATGCAATAGACTGCCCGTAATCCTATCAATGCCCCACTTAAGGCCATTCTTTGTATGTGAACCAAAGCCACACATGGCATGGGTTTATACATGTCTCTGTACCTGACCAGTCTCTGCAGCACCCCCTCCACCTCCTGCTTCTTCCTCCTCAGCTGCACCTCATAAAGGCACGTTTCACAGTGGCGTCACCGCGTTGGCGATCTGCACGCTGAGGGGTGCCTCATCCTCCTCTGGCTCCTGCTGCTTGGAGTGGGGCTGCCCGGCACCCTCTGCCTCATCCCGCCCCCTCTTCCTGAGGATAGGGTCAGCCTTGGGTTTGGCCAGGCGCACAGTGAGCACCCGGCCTTTCCACTGCATGCCGTGCACCATCTTCATGGCCTTGTCCCTCTCCTCCTCATTCCTGAGAGTGACAAAGGCAAACGTCTGCTTCCCGAACAGTTTGATCTTGTGTGGGTTGAGGCGATGCTTCTCCAGGAACTTCTTCAGGTCGTTGAAGCCGATGAACTTGGGAAGGTTCTGGATCTCCACTTTGAAGATCTCAGAGGTGAAGAGGTCCACTTGGACGTAGCGGTACAGATTATTAGGGTCGGAAGAGGCTGCTTCTCCTCCCCCTTCAGCTTTGAGTTCATCTGTTTTCACCCCGTCCATCACATCTTCTACTGGCTCTTTTGTCCCCCCCTCTATTAAATCTTCTTTGGGGTCAGATGCCTTCTCCTCTTTCAGTGATGGAGAAACAATCACTGGGATGTCACCAACGTCTGTCCTGTTCTTGTTTGGGGGGGGGGGGGGGGGGGGGGGATAGTTGAATGTGTGCTTCATCTAGACAGTCTGCATTTCATTTCAAAATACACATTTTAGACATACACTATTTCTGCACTGCTTTAGGTATGCATCAAGGAAGCCTGAAGCTCTCCCAGATCTTACAGAGTTGTTACAGTGAGTGTAGCAAAGTGGCTGTCAAGCAGATTTAGCAAAGCACATTTTTAAAAGCAGGAACATAATTTAGCATTGAGAAGAACAGTTAACCTAGGACATTACTATACATTAAAGCAAACAACCAAGTTACCTGATAAAGAACATTTGTTTACGGGCAATTCTATTCTAACTAGAATAAACTGCAGGCTGCCATGTTGTGGGACACATGCAAATATTAACTTTCACATGATGCAGTATATAAATATATATATATTTACATCACTGGATATTTCAGCTGAAAATGTATAGGATGCATGTTCTCCATGATTCCTGTTAATTGTGTTATAGTGGAATGATAAATCTATAAAAATAAAAAGACACAGGAAGTGAGGAAGCTGCTAGATCTACAAAATGTGAATGGGTTGTTACTTTTGTTGACACTGAAATTGTTTCTAGCTAGCTACTTATCTATCTAATGTTTCAACAACACATTACACTTTTGAGATATGTAGCAACATTTTACAACGCTGAATGAAATGTCTACAGTAGACTTGCACTGCAACCAATTTACCATATGTAATAAAGAAAACAATAATAAATCAAGTGTATTCATGTTTCGTAAAATAACAATATCACACATACCATTATGCTATTTGTAGAGCATGTTATACGCTTTAAAGCCCTTTAAAATAATAGCGAAAATGGAGGGGGTGCTGGGGTGGAGAAACGCGAGTAGGACATTTCGGCGCGCGAAATCTATAGCAGGAAGAGAGAGGAACTCAAACGGAACGGAGAGTTTGGTTTTGAATCAATCAAACTAAATTCCGTAATCTACAAACATCTACATTAACATGGCAGATCCGAAGGTGAGTTTATGAGTTTTGAACATAGTTATCTGCCGTGCATTTAATTCAATGTACATTTAATTTCAATTGTGATGTTTTGATTGGCATTCTCAAAGTTTATCTTGCAAGGGTTGTGCCCGGGAAGGTAATGCCGGCTAAGGATGCTGATTTTTAACAACCTCGTTAAACATCTATTAGAGGTCTAAAGTGTAAATCGGTCTCAAAACAATAACTTACTGACAATGGTCAATCAGTTATGCCTTTGTTGTATGTGTCCAAAGTGTCAGAAAAGTGGACATCTCGGTACTTTTGCCGCCCTTTATATCTGCTCCAAAGCTAACTGGCTGGCTAGCTAACTAGCCAACATTAGCCAGCTAGCTAACAGATATAATCAAAGTTTTAGCTCATTGTTCTGCCTGTGGTATAATCGTGTAACCACTGCTTTCAAAATGATCATTTAAACCCAACATGTATTTGTTTGAGATATTAATGTACAATATTTGGCTTTGAAACTAGTTGTCTGTTATTCTGATAGTAATTGTTAGCCAGCTGGCTAACACGTTAACTAACAAAAGCCAGTTAACTCGCTAACGTTAGCTAGTTAACGTTAGAATCTTTTTAAATTGCAGTATTGTAGAAGTGTCCTGAGCTTACAATATTTGTTTGCATTTATTTAACATAGTGGGTAATTGCATTTAACTAGGTATGTGTCATTGACACGATGGCTAAACCTATTCATCTCTATTTAACTAACTTGCTAGCTTGGTGCTTTTCTGAATGGCCTAGCTGGCTGGCTTGCTAACTCCAGGCCGAAAGAAATGTCAACTTTCTCAGTGCTTGTTTACCATTTAGATAGCTAGAAATGATGTAAACATTGACATGCTGTCGGAGTTATGGCACTGTTAGCTATATAACCAAGCGGATAACTTCATTAGCTAACGTAACAAGACAACGATTGAGATGACTTGCTAGTTAGCTAGTCTTGGATGGAGACATGTTGCTATCGAAGTTTTAGCTAGCCATACAGTAACGTTACTCAAAAGCAGCCTCGCGCCCCTTACATTTTGTTCAGGCAGCGAAGGTTAATCAATTAATCTTACGGCAGTATCTAGCAAGATGGCTTGCTGATATTCATGTGAAGTTAGTTTTTTGGTAGCTGACTGTAAATGTGGCTAACTCTCATGTACAAACAGCACTAACGTTAGCTACTAGTTTAAGTTGGGCCTAGTTGTCCAGCTAACATAAGTTATTGTTTTGTGATTATTGTCCACTTGCTTCACTTTTATCTCTTCCTCTCGTGATGAGCGTTTTTATGTACTGTTAGGCAATATTACCATATTCTGTAGTAAGTGTGAGATCATATGGAGTTACAAGGTCTTTTGTAAAGCCATCCAGCAGCAAAGATGCATGGCTCAGCACCAGCACCACTAAGTTCAGTTGCCACAGCAAATTGCACACAAAGGATAACCTCCAAAGCCTGATCTCTCAAATCCCTCTATTCACATCCCTCTGCAGTTAGTTGGTGGAGCCTACTGTTTTTACAGTCTAATACATTGACTAGTAAAGTACATTTTACTAACTTGAAACGAGATGACAATCCAGGTGAAACTACAAGCCCACCAAAATTTGAGGATGATTTTTAATGAAAGCCAAATGCTGTCCTTAAAACCCATAAGTGTCTAAGGGGGGCGGGGGTTCTACTAAGCTATATGGAATTGTTTTAATAAGGTCATACCAAGGATCATTTTGCTATTTGATTTTGAATTTCAAGACCCCTTGAAGTATCAACAATTATTTGATGAAAAAATGAATTTTGTGTTACTGCTATTAGCCCATATAAACACATTGAATAACATATTCACTACATGGAACAACAGATAGTCCCCCCCAAATTATCTATCCTATATCAGAGAGCTACAGTAAAACAAAGATCAGGATTTTTATTTTACAAGTATTTAAACCCGTATTGTTCTCACTAAAGTCTCCATATATACGTCCATAAATTTTTTCTACTGGTACTGGGGGACCTTCAGACGAGTCTTGAGGCCTGTGGGCATCCTAGAGCAAAACAAGTGACATGTACGTGTTAAAGATGTCTCACCTTTACACAGAGGGGTCATGTTAGTGTGTAGGCCAAAACATGTTAGTGTGTAGGCCAAACTGTTTTCGGACACTTCAGACAGAAGTTGCCTGTACTGACTTTAGACAAGTACCAAGATGCGTGTGGGGATCGTAGAGCAAAATGGAGAACGCCATCGTGAGAGTCGTCTTTCCATAGAGGTGTCATAAAAGTTTGTAGGCTAAACCGTTTGGAAGCAACAGACAATTTTGTGAGAAGACCAATTTTAGGGATGTCTAATGGTCTGACAAACACTCTAGCTCTGTCACCTTTCACGGCGTAAGTGTTACATAGGCGGATGCGGTCGATTTGAGATGCATCCAATGCAAAAAATATATCACATATCTCTAGCTTAAACTGACAGATTTTTATGGGCATTTTTAAATTTAGCTAATTAGATGTCTGCGGGGGGGACATCGACCTTAGTGGGTTAACGTGTTTGGAAATCTTTTTTCATAGGAAACGCCAGAAGAGCAGGAGACTTCAACAGACAATGCAGAAGAATCAAACCACGATCCCCATTATGAGCCCATCGTGTCTCTTCCAGAGCAGGATGTGAAGACTCTAGAGGAGGACGAGGAGGAACTGTTCAAAATGTAAGCTGATGCTGAAAGCTTTCAATAGCCTAAATCATTGTGCAATACACAATTTGTAATTCATTCAGGGCCGAATCCTGATATCGAACTTCTAAATGAGTAGAATTTTCACTTAGCCATGCACTGTCGTCCGGGTTTGGCAGGTGTAGGCCGTCATTGTAAATAAGAATTTGTTCTTAACTGACTTGCCTAGTTAAATAAAGGTTAAATAAAAAAAGAACATTATTTATTTATTTTACTTAAGTGGAAGTTAGGATTCGGCTCAAGTGTTATGAAACCATCCAGCCCTGTCAGGGCTCTACAGTGCGAACATTTTACTCTCCAATGCTCCTAAATAGTTTGCTGTGCGGCCTGGATTTTTTTGTGTGGACCTAATACGCCTAGAAAAAGTATTACCTCAAATATTTTTCACAGTGCTCCTAAATTTCTTTGTGTGTGCCTACATTTTTCAACTTAGGCACACACATGCTCCTTGTAAAAAAAGGTTGGCATAGAGCCCTGCCTCTGTCACCCAGGTATTGTCACTGATTCCATCCAAAGCTTCATCATTCTACCCATATTGTCTCGCCCCACAGGCGTGCGAAGCTCTACCGTTTTGCCTCTGAGAATGACCCACCAGAGTGGAAGGAGCGCGGCACAGGCGACGTCAAGCTCCTTAAACACAAAGAGAAGGGCACCATCCGCCTATTGATGAGGAGAGACCGGACCTTGAAGATCTGTGCCAATCACAACAGTGAGTCACAGAAGGCTTCCTGTCTCAACCAGTAGTGTTTATCACTGCTGTCTAGTGTGTGTCAGACTGGTGTGTGTCAGACTGAAACCTTTCCATTAACCCATGCATGTTGCCTGTCCACTGAATTACCATTCTAAGTATGAGATGATAGTGAGGTATAAGCAAAACAAGTCATTGTATAGATATGTGACTCTATGGGTCAGTGGCCTAATTCCTTTTCATCTTCTGCTCTTTCAGTTTTCCCTGTGATGGAGCTGAAGCCCAACGCTGGCAGTGACAGGGCCTGGGTATGGAACACACTCGCTGACTTCGCTGATGAGCATCCCAAACCTGAACTCCTGGCAATCCGTTTCCTCAATTCAGAAAGTGAGTGCGACAACATGTCTATTTTAGTCACTGCGTTTAGCTTTTAACAATTCAGTCGGCTTCTCATACAGAAAGTGTGGATGGGGTTTAAAATAACTTCTGTACTTTTCAGACGCTCAGAAATTTAAGGTGAAGTTCGATGAATGCAAGGAGGAAGTCAGAAAATCTCAAGATGGATCAGGTTGGTGTGCAATTCTTTTTTCCACATTATCTTTCATAGTCAGTATGCAGACAATACTCTGTTCCCTGCCGATCACTCCAGCCTGGAACTTTTTATGTCTGCTAAATTAACATGCAGAATGTAACAACTCGCTGGCCTACTGTTAGGCTAATGTTGGTACGTTCTGGCACACTTAGAATTGTTTTCTCTGCAATGTTAATTACAAAGAACAACCATTGTTCAGCAGGTCACATGTTAAGCACTACCCAGTAGATTAACTTTACGTAATGTATCAGTGGAACGAGAAGTCTTGTGAAACACTCAAGCTGGAATATTCTTAGTCATTCAAATGGCAGACATCCCCAATGCCCTAAAACAAGCTCTTACATGAAGAAGACTGTTACTGTTGATGTGTAGCCACCGTGCTTCTACATCTGCATTGCTTGCTCTTTGGTGTTTTAGGCTGGGTTTCTGTATAAGCACTTTGTGACATCTGCTGATGTGAAAAGGGCTTTTATAAATACATTTGATTGGCCCCATCTTAGCCATCCTGTTCGCTCGTACATTGGGCCACCATGGCACACCACACTTACAATCTCATCTTTCTGTACTTTTCTGCAGGAGAAAACATTGACCGCGCAAACAAAGTGGCAGAGAAACTGGAGGCACTATCTGTAAAGGACGACAAGACCAAGACACCAGAGGAAAAGAAAGAGGATCAAAGGGAGGAAAAAGCAGCAGCAGAAGAGAAGAAATGAATCCAAGTGAACTTGCTTTACTGATCTTCAACGTGTCTTTTTCCTTTTTTTCTACCATAGACTAAAGAAACTGAATTTGGACTCTTGCATATTGATTTATTTAGTAGTTTTTTTTAAATGATTTGTTTGCCTGGAGAGATCGCAAGACCTTGGTGCCACTCTAAAAAAAAGTATCCATTCATTAAAATGTGCCGCTCCCCACCCGCCCTCTTTTTTTCCATTATGGAAAACAAGTTGTCTGTTCTGCTCATCTGTGTCAACTTGACATACTGTGAAATGAGGCTTGTGATATTGGTAATTCCCACATTGGGTAAGTCTTTTTTGTGTTCTTCTGAATGAAGCAAAGTTAGTTTATAGGGAATAGGACTGCTTGTTAGTGCCTCAAGTATGATGGAAAACAGGCAGAGAGGAGCTGTAATGTCTTGGTATGCATCTCAATATGGAGGCTTCCTCTCTTGGTATTCCTCTCCTTCGTCTTTACTGATCTGAATACAGACAAGGTGAAAAACCTAATTTTATTTGTCACATGTGTCGAATACAACAGGTGTACACTTTACTGTGGAATGCTTACTGCCCTTCGCAACGATGCAGAGAGAAAAATAGTAACACGAGGAATAAAATACACAAGAATGAAGCTATATACAGGGAGTACCAGTACCAGATCAATGTGCAGAGGTATGATGTATTTGAGGTAGATATGTACATAAAGGCAGGGCAATATGGTGGATGCTTACCAGGCAGAAGTTTGCTTTCACCTATTTGCTGTCAGGTTCAGATGAAGGAGAGGAAATGAATGGAGGAAGACACTTTGGACCATTGAGACGCAGCTGTAGCTTGGTAACGTGAGGGTGCATTTTGGGAACTGATTACCAGTACCATATCAGTGTGCAGGGGTATGAGGTATTTGAGGTAGATATGTACATAAAGGCAAAGCAATGTGGTGGATGCTTACCAGGCGGGAATTTGCTTTCACCTGTCATTTTCTGTCAGGATCAGATGAAGGAGAGGAAATGAGTGAAGGAAGACACTTTGGACCATTAAGACGTAGCCGTAACGTGTTTAACATCAGGTGCATTTTGGGAACTAGTCCTCTGCTCGGATCAGTTATCAGTGACTCGTATCTAAGATGTCCTACTGCTGATGATATGATGCCCATAATTCAACAAATCAGAAAGGTGTTTTTGATTTTGTTTCATTTTTAGTTGTTGAAGACTGATCACACCATATCAAAATTAAATACAATGGTTCATAAGACTTTGGTATAGGCTACAGTACGTTCTGGCTTGGTTACCCTTCCCGGTGGCTCAAGTTTGTTTTTAGGTCAAAATACATTCCCTCAAACTGAAACTAAAGCATGTAGAAAATGTATAGTGCAAGAGTGTAATGATGTGGAATCAGCTGTGCTCACCATTCTGACCTGTACCTACTGAGTTGACCCTGCCCCTTAGGTGCATCGACGTGCCAGTGCATCTGTAAATACATGTACAGGCTGGAATGTTGCTTTTCATTTGCACTCATATGGTTTGAGATGTTTCCTCCATCTTCCAATAAAAGCTCTCAAAGACCATTTGGTCTGTCTATGTTACATGGGGTGAGGACTTGCTAAGTGGGAAAGAGCAGTAGAGCCAGTCTGGTATGGAAATTCAATGCCATCTCAGGCTGCCTTGCAAGATGGTCTGGCTTGAAATGTTTATATATCATCTAATGGTACACATTCAGTAAGCTGTATTAAAACATTCATCAGTTGATTCCATGTGTTTGATAATCACTGCTTATTCACCAACCTTTCAAGTTCTGTACTGTTTCAGTACTGTGGTGACAGTGAAATGCATTCTAATAAATTCCAAATGATGGTGCTGTTGCAGAGAACAAATACATACATTTTGATCAAAACATGTCCCTGAAATGAATCAACATTAATGAACAAAAATATAAATGCAAAATTTTTAATGATTTTACTGAGTTACAGTTCATATACATTAATTAGCCCCTAATCTGGATTTCACATGACTGGGCAGGGGCGGAGGCCTGGGAGGGCATAGGCCCACCCTCTTGGGAAACAGGCCCAGCCAATAAGAATACGTTTTTCCCCTCAAAAGGGCTTTATTACAGACGGAAATACTCCTCAGTTTCATCAGCTGTCTGGGTGGCTGGTCTCAGACCATCCCGCAGGTGAAGAAGCCGGATGTAGAGGTCCTGGGCTGGCGTGGTTACACGTGGTCTGCGGTTGTGAGGCCGATTGGACGTACTGCCAAATTCTCTAAAATGACGGAGGTAGTTTATGGTAGAGAAATGAACATTACATTTACTGGCAACAGCTTTGGTGGACACTCCTGCAGTCAGCATGCCAATTGCATGCTCCCTCAAAACTTGAGACATTGTGTGACAAAACCACATTTTAGAGAGCCTTTTATTGTCCCCAGCACAAGGTGCACCTGTGTAATGATCATGCGGTTTAATCAGCTTCTTGATATGCCAAACCTGTCAGGTGGATGGATTATCTTGGCAAAGTGGAAATGCTCGCTAACAGGGCTGTAAACAAATTTGTGCACAACATTTTAGAGAAATAAGCTTTTTGTGCGTATGGAACATTTCTGGGATCTTTTATTTCAGTTCATGAAACATGGGACCAACACTTTACATGTTGCGTTTATATTTTTGTTCAGTGTACATTTAATCAGTGATTTTTTTATGAACAAAAATAATAGACCAAATATATATTATTTTCTTCAGTGAACAAAAAAAAACAGTCCCATAGTTTTATGTATGACTTCCCTTATGTATTGTAATACTATTGGTTTGCTGTACCAGACAGCTGATGAAAGTGGATGCATTTCTTGTCTTCAGTCTGAAGCCTGTTGATGTTCTGGACAGACAGACTGACAGTCAGGAATACCCTGAGTGTTAACAGTGTCAGGGTAAGTAGCCACCTTTGGCACTTTTTAACCAAACTTTTTTTTAACAACATCTGCTTCCTATGACTTTACATTGCTTCATCATACAGTTTCATCAATAACTTGTTTTACACTGCAAAATACAACAAACTAGTATACCCCCTTCTCTGTATGCGTTATGTTATTTATTTATTCCCTTAAATTATAAATTATCAACAAGAAAATCCACTCAAAATACAAACATCCATTCCAAGCTTGAGCATCTGTATAAAAAGCAAGATGTATCAAACATTTTCCAAAGGTTGGGTATATATTAATAATAATAATAATAATAATAATAAAATGTTTTAACAATGGTGAGTTTTCTACATTTTGTAACACAGTTGAATACTTTGATTTTCAAGGTTTTTTCACACTTGATTTGAATCATAACAAAACACAATTATACATGGCATTAACATAATTTATTATGGGCAGACCTATTTTACAAAAAATACAAAGTCACAAAAGTAATAAATTGCCTGTCAGAGGTTTTAGCTGTGCATGGCTGACTGCCAAGCTGGTGGGATTTGTACTGAATATGGTGAGGACTGTTTTGACTGGGTATTCAGAACTAATCGCAGACAACAGCCACCACTGTAACGCTCTGAAGCAGAGGATTTTGTGTACAGTGGGGAGAACAAGTATTTGATACACTGCCGATTTTGCAGGTTTTAAACTTACAAAGCATGTAGAGGTCTGTAATTTTTATCATAGGTACACTTCAACTGTGAGAGACGGAATCTAAAACAAAAATCCAGAAAATCACATTGCATGATTTTTAAGTAATTAATTTGCATTTTATTGCATGACATAAGTATTTGATCACCTACCAACCAGTAAGAATTCCGGCTCTCACAGACCTGCTAGTTTTTCTTTAAGAAGCCCTCCTGTTCTCCACTCATTACCTGTATTAACTGCACCTGTTTGAACTCGTTACCTGTATAAAAGACACCTGTCCACACACTCAATCAAACAGACTCCAACCTCTCCACAATGGCCAAGACCAGAGAGCTGTGTAAGGACATCAGGGATAAAATTGTAGATCTGCACAAGGCTGGGATGGGCTACAGGACAATAGGCAAGCAGCTTGGTGAGAAGGCAACAACTGTTGGCGCAATTATTAGAAAATGGAAGAAGTTCAAGATGACGGTGGATCACCCTCGGTCTGGGGCTCCATGCAAGATCTCACCTCGTGGGGCATCAATGATCATGAGGAAGGTGAGGGATCAGCCCAGAACTACATGGCAGGACCTGGTCAATGACCTGAAGAGAGCTGGGACCACAGTCTCAAAGAAAACCATTAGTAACACACTACGCCGTCATGGATTAAAATCCTGCAGCGCACGCAAGGTCCCCCTGCTCAAGCCAGCGCATGTACAGGCCTGTCTGAAGTTTGCCAATGACCATCTGGATGATCCAGAGGAGGAATGGGAGAAGGTCATATGGTCTGATGAGACAAAAATAGAGCTTTTTGGTCTAAACTCCACTCGCAGTGTTTGGAGGAAGAAGAAGGATGAGTACAACCCCAAGAACACCATCCCAACCGTGAAGCATGGAGGTGAAAACATCATTCTTTGGGGATGCTTTTCTGCAAAGGGGACAGGATGACTGCACCGTATTGAGGGGAGGATGGATGGGGCCATGTATCGCGAGATCTTGGCCAACAACCTCCTTCCCTCAGTAAGAGCATTGAAGATGGGTCGTGGTTGGGTCTTCCAGCATGACAACGACCCGAAACACACAGCCAGGGCAACTAAGGAGTGGCTCCGTAAGAAGCATCTCAAGGTCCTGGAGTGGCCTAGCCAGTCTCCAGACCTGAACCCAATAGAAAATCTTTGGAGGGAGCTGAAAGTCCGTATTGCCCAGCGACAGCCCCGAAACCTGAAGGATCTGGAGAAGGTCTGTATGGAGGAGTGGGCCAAAATCCCTGCTGCAGTGTGTGCAAACCTGGTCAAGACCTACAGGAAACGTATGATCTCTGTAATTGCAAAAGGTTTCTGTACCAAATATTAAGTTCTGCTTTTCTGATGTATCAAATACTTATGTCATGCAATAAAATGCAAATTAATTACTTAAAAATCATACAATGTGATTTTCTGGATTCCGTCTCTCACAGTTGAAGTGTACCTATGATAAAAATTACAGACCTCTACATGCTTTGTAAGTAGGAAAACCTGCAAAATCGGCAGTGTATCAAATACTTGTTCTCCCCACTGTATCTGCTTAGCACTGGTCTGTGTCAGTGGGTCACTGTAACATAACATTCAAACTAATAGATAGGATGTTGGACTACATAAACAGTGCATTGGGAAAGTACTTTTCCACATTTAGTTACGTTACAGCCTTATTCTAAAATGGATTCAATTGTTTTTTCCCTCATCAATCTACACACAATACCCCATAATGATAAAGCAAAAACAGGTTTTTAGATTTTTTTGGCAAATTTATAATAAATCTAAAACATAAATATCACATTTACATAAGTATTCAGACCCTTTACTCAGTACTTTGTTGAAGCACCTTTGGCAGCGATTACAGCCTCAAGTCTTCTTGGGTATGATGCTACAAGCTTGGCACACCTTTATTTGGGGAGTTTCTCCCATTCTTCACTGCAGATCCTCTCAAGCTCTGTCAGGTTGGATGGGGAGCGTCGCTGCACAGCTATTTTCAGGTCTCTCCAGAGACGTTCGATCGGGTTCAGGTCCGGGCTCTGGCTGGGCCAATCAAGAACATTCAGAGACTTGTCCTGAAGCCACTCATGTGTTGTCTTGGCTGTGTGCTTAGGGTCGTTGTCCTGTTGGAAGACGGACCATCACCCCTGTCTGAGGTCCTGAGCACTCTGGAACAGGTTTTCATCAAGGATCTCGCTGTACTTTGCTCCGTTCATCTTTCCCTCGATCCTGACTTGTCTCTCAGTCCCTGCCGCTGAAAAACATCCCCACAGCATGATGCTGCCACCACCATGCTTCACCGTAGTAATGGTGTCAGGTTTCCTCCAGACGTGACACTTGGCGTTCAGGCCAAAGAGTTCAATCTTGGTTTCATTAGACCAGAGAATCTTGTTTCTCATGGTCTTGAGAGTCTTTAGGTGCCTTTTGGCAAACTCCAAGTGGGCTGTCATGTGCCTATTACTGAGGAGTGCTGCAGAGATGGTTGTCCTTCTGGAAGGTTCTCCCATCTCCACAGAGGAACTTCCAAACTTCTTCCATTTAAGAATGATGGAGGCCGTTGTGTTCTTGGGGACCTTCAATGCAGCAAAAATGTTTTGGTACCCTTCCCCAGAGCTGTGCCGCGACACAATCCTGTCTCGCAGCTCTATGGATAATTATTTTGACCTCATGGCTTGGTTTTTGCTCTGACTTTCACTGTCAACTGTGGGACCTTATATAGACAGGTGTGTGCCTTTCCAAATCATGTCCAATCAATTGAATTTACCACCATCAATTGGTGCTCCAATCAAGTTGTAGAAACATCTCAAGGATGATCAATGGAAACAGGATGCACCTGAGCTCAATTTCGAGTCTCATAGCAAAGGGTCTGAATACTTATGTAAATAAGGTATTTCTGTTTTTTATTTTTCATAAATGTGCAAATAAAAGTAAAAACCTGTTTTCGGTTTGTAATTATGGGGTATTGTGTGTAGATTGATGAGGAAAAACATTAATTTAATCAATTTTAGAATAAGCCTATAACGTAACAAAATTTGGAAAAAGTCAAGGGGTCTGAATACTTTCCAAATGCACTGTATGTTGCTGATAACGTACAGACTGTAGCTTATGGTATACTGTATAGGGAAATAAATACTGGAGCTCAGCTAGAGTTGAGATGAATATACTCCTGTACTGTAAGCCCTAAAACACCTCCTCAAAACTTTGAGGATAAATGTAGAGTTGGAGACATTCAAGACCTGTGTCTCTGAGTGCAACACAGCACCGTTGTATTGACATTTCATATCCATTCATCCTATCTTGTGTTGTCTTCAGCTCAGAACAGTCGGCCTATTACAGGTTGTATTGATCTAAAACGGACTGGTTTAATGTGATCTTCTCTCTGTGCTGCTCAGTAATGGCCAACATGTTGTTGATGGACCAGACAGACATGGTCATTTGGACAGGATATGTGAAGCACTTTGAATTCCTAAGAGGGATGCTGTATGCTTGAATCCAATGGAGTGCTGCTGTATGCATGACTTATTGGGTTGGAGATGGCTATCCATACCATTGCTATTTTAAAGAATGTGACTGAACAAAGATGTGTGACATCAATTGTATGTGTTTGTGTGTCTGGGTGTTAACCTCTTGTGGTCTGGGTGGGTGTGTAGTGAGTGTGATGATGACACATAACAGCAGATAGACTGCAACTGAGAGACGCCGTAAACAACACATTTAAGATCTGTCTGTCTGATTCAGACTGTTCAGTGATAACCAACACAACAAGCCACAGAATTCAACAACACAACACTCAGTACAAACATCAGCCCTCTTTAGGTTGAAGTTGCTCTTTTCCCACAACACATACTGATCAAGATCCACTCCTCCAGTACAGACACAGAGACCGGGGCTAGGCCCGGAATGAGCAGAGATCCTTTGATTGGACAATAATTCCCAAGTAGGAAGTGCTCTGCGCCCCTGATTGGTTAAAATCGAATAAAAAAAGGTACAAGGAAGAAGAGAATCCTCTAGCACGGTTGTGGATGTTGTTGCCATTGGAGGTGGTTGCCATGTCAATGCTGACTTCTCCCTCAAGGTTTGGCGCCCCGGGCCCCAGCCCTCTCACACAGATATCTCATAGGTGGTGCCACCCACCCCGGTCACCTTTTTGACATTACTGTGGCGACTAGGGCTGAGAGGGGCGGAACTGTTGGGCCCTAGATGGCAGTTCATTTGTCCATTCACTTTACTTTGCATCATGGCCTCTCTGAATGGGTAGAGAAAAACAAGAGAGGGCATAGTTATTCGAGTGTGAGAACTAACTTTGCTTTAGATATAATCTCTCCCCCCATCTTAATACATGCACATGGATTATAAACACAGATAATTCAGTTGTCCCACCAGAAAGTGTGTATTGTTCTGGCATGCATGTTCTGGTGGTGTTAGTAGTTGGTGTTATGTCCCCGGAGCATGCAGTATGGAAATGACCATGACACTAGTTAGAGGAGTAATGAAACACACGCCAGTGTACCTGCTGGTGCTAGCATAAATTACCATGAGTGTTGTATTCATGACCCCAAAATCTGTATTAAATGTTATGAAATAAGGGGTAAGGTGGGTTGGGTTGGAGCACGGTTGCGTAGTGCGGTGGGCCCCGCGGGGCAGGGAGTGGCGACACGGCTACATTTGTATGCAAGTAAGAGAGCTCTACATTATTATGAAATGAATTATATGGAAGCTGTGCTGTTTCTGTTTATATGTGTATGTGTGTCTTTTGTTTCGGTTTTACTTTGTTACCAAACTTTTCCCTTTGGAAATTAGTTTTTAAAAGAAGTGGGAAGGAAATAGACTGATGTGTATGAATTGTGGTGTCTTTTCCTGTTAAATAAAATATTATAAGAAAGAAATAAGGGGTAAACCAATAGTGTGTTGTTAGTGATATTGTAGGAGTTTCTGTAGGTGGTGAACACATGCATAGAGAGACGTAGATGTTAATGTTGCCCTCCCAGATGTAAGAGATGGACAGGATGGAAATAAGCATGCAAACAGAAGGAAATGATAGTGGGGTAATGCAACTTTATTAATCCGAAAGACAGACAATTTAGAAAAATGAAGGCAAAACATTTAAATCCAGTGACATACACAGTACTTCATTCGGATAAAAAGGGTATAATATCTGAAAGATACTGTATGTATACAGCACAGGAGGCTGCTGAGGGGATAATAATGATAATAACCACAGGACGTTGGTGGCACCTTAATTGGGGAGAACGGGCTCATAATAATGTCTGGAACGGAGCAGAATGTAATGGCATCAAACACCTGGAAACCATGTGTGTTTGATGTATTTGATACCATTCCACTGATTCCGCTCCAGTCATTACCAACGAGCCCGTTCTCCCCAATTAAGGTGCTGCCAACCTCCTGTGGTATACAGAAGCTACATGTTAACACCTAGCCTTAGCTCTCTGAGACTCACTACTTATCCTGTGTGGGGGGGACTAGAGCCCATACACTGCTAGTTTCTGCCCAGTCAGCCAGCAGGGCTTCCTGTGGGGACTGAGGTCTGTCCCCAGCCCCTTAGCTCATTTCATGCACCCCAGGAGACGTTAGGGGGATGTTAGGATTCGTACCTTGGGCCACCCAGGCGGGGTGAGTCTGTCCTCTCCAGGGCATGGATAAAGGAGAGTTTCTGGTGGGTGTAGGAGGGGGATCGGGGCATGGCGGGGGAGTGGTGGGGCTGGTGGGCCGGGGAGCGGTAGGAGGGCTCGGGGGCCCTGCCTCCCTGCATGCTGCTGTCAGTGTGCAAGGAGATGGAGGAAGTCCTGGGGGCACGTAGCAGAGAGGAGCCACCAGAGGAGCGCAGCACGGGGGTCCGCGGCCCGTAGCTCACCACCCCCACCCCCATCAGGTTGTCCCTGGAGCCTCCGTAGGCCGGGGGTGTGGGGCCTTTGGAGCTAGGGCCCCGGGGCCCGTCTGGGTAGCAGGCGCTGGGAGGCAGGCCGTACCCTCCAGGGCTGTCAAACATGCCTGAGTCCTGAGCCTGGGCATAGGCCTGAGCCTGGGAGCGTCCCCCGTGGTGCAGCAGCTTCTCCTTCTCCTTCTCCTCCATCTCCTTACGCTCCTGGATGGAGGCCATGATGGTTTTGGAGAGGTTGTCGTAGCGCACCGGGGACGGGTCCCGGTCCCGGTCCTGGGGGGACTGCCTGCTCATCCCCATCCCCCTGGAGCCCAACATGGGGCTGAAGCTAGGGGGGACCTGCTGCCTCTGGCTCTGCAGTTCAGGCCCTCGCACGTGGCACATTTTGGTTGGCAGGTAGGGTGTGTGGAAGCCCATTGAGGGCATACCAGGGTGGGCCATGCACTCTGCCTCTGCGGCTGGGGAAATGCTGGGGTTGAGCAGGCTGTCGTAGGAGAGGCTGCCGTTGCGGTTGGACAGTGTGTTGGGGGAGAAGACACTCTTATAGGGGGTGGAGGTGACGGTCTCGGGCTGCAGGGCAGGCAGCTGGCCCTTGTCTCTGCGATGGTGGGCATGCTTCAGGCTGAGGGAGCGGGAGGTGATGGGGTAGGAGTCCAGCTGCAGTGGGGAGGACTGGAAGGTGCGGTGGAGAGGGGCGTTGTGGTAGTCAGGCAGGTTGGGCTCTGAGCGGTAGTCAACGTGGCAACGGCCCTCCTCCAAGATGGCTGACGCCTTACGGTGGTCATCTGGCATTACAATCTGACAAGACAAAACAACACAGTAGTGAGAAATATGACTGGACTATTATTTTGACTAGCCATATTATAATGAAAAAGTTTTTATTACAAATTGTTACAGGCTGTCAACTTCATATGCAATCACACTCGCAACTGTGCAGGAATACAGTAAATACTGGGTAAGCCTGTTTGCAATTACTATCAAATAACAGTCATTTAGTCTGACCTTCTCCCCTGCCGCGTTGTAGTGGACTTTAGGGATGGTGCTGAACGAGGGCCGGTACTTGTACATGGCCGGGGTGGAGGGGTGGGTCTTACCAGTTAGGGAACTATCTGGAAGGGGAGGACAGAGAGGACAATGTTATTGTGTGAGAGAGAGCCAGACAGTCATCAGATCACAGCACAACAATCAGTCTGTTCTCTGTTAAAATGATGTAAGCATCCAATTTATGTTGGGTTAGAATTGATAGTGTTGTTTTCACGGCTCATTATGTCTTCACCTCATGTTGCTGCAAATAATGCAGCAACATAAAATACCACCAAGTGGCAGTAGAGCTACAGTGAGGGAAAAAATAAACAGGAAGGTCCATACAATGAAATATGACACTATACACTGAGTGTACAAAACATAATATTGAGTTGCTGAATGGCAAGCATACACAATCCATGTCTCAAGGCTTTAAAATCCTTATTTAACCTGTCTCCTCCCCTTCATCTACACTGATTGAATGGATTTAACAAGTGACATCAATAAGGGATCACAGCTTTCACCTGAATTCACCTGGTCAGTCTATGTCATGGAAAGAGCAGATGTTCCTAATGTTTTGGACACTCAGTGCTGATGTAGCCTTACATACCATTGCAGTGTATAGAAAAACACCTGCAGTGTATGTCATGTTTTGTAGCATGTTGTACTACAGTACCCATAATGCTCTGTAACTATATCCAGTTTATCTTACTAGACGTGTTCCTAAAACTAACACTGTGGTATCCCATCTCCTTATACAATGCTACCAGAAGCAAACGGCAAAGCTATCAAACCTTTACTATAGCCCACTCTCAATAGCTTGTTCACTTAAAATGTTGATTTAGCACAAAAAGGCAGTCATTTATATGAATAGGGTCCTACAGATAAATATCCATATTATTTTCATATTCTTCTACTTGGCAGAACTCCACCTAGAATACAGTAACATAGAGAGTGATTCATGCTGTAATTATCTCCTCACATTCCCCTGAACCCATCTCACAACACCCCCCCTCCACACACACACACACAGTCTATCACAAATCTGGAGCAGGTTCACTGAACCAGGCCCGCTCATGTCAAATTACATTTAATTTCTCCTCGCTGATGAAGAGGCCATAGAGTCCTGCCACACTGGAGTTCATTCATCAAGCCCAACTGCTATATAAGTAATCACTCTAGCACTCAGATGAGATGGAGCACGTCTAAGAGGCCAGAGAGAGCAGTTTGGTTCAATACACCAG